>NC_090733.1:102257002-102262002 GCF_036898095.1 Palaemon carinicauda | reverse complement strand
TAGGAGCTAAAGAGACTTCGTGAAGATTAAGTCTGTTGACATCTTCACCCATATGGCTTAGGAGTCTATCACGTTCGAATAATTTTTTAGATATACTATGTGTTTCTTTCTCTATCATTAATACCAGTTTTCCGACAAGGGAAGAATACAATCATTTTAAAACTCGTGTTATGTTTTAATTTTATGGAACACAATAAAGTAATTCAATAAAAGTGATGAAATTCTGTATCACTACTATATTTATTTTTTCTAATAAAAAGCTGTTATGAGTTGATATCAATAATAATGAAAGATGGCGACATTGCCTCTACAGTATGTTGTCAATCAAACATATGAAGCTTAAGATCGTATTATTAATTTCAGTAAGATGAATGACATTAAATGAGTGATGTACTTTTGAAATAAAATAATAAATACTCCATGTTTTTGGAATGTTTTCCTTCATTTGTTCTTTTACAAATAAAATACACAAAAAATAAAGTCTATTTTGATTCTATTGATAAAAAACTTTTGTTTGTCACCATAGATTTCTTTTCTTTGTTTCCATTCACAAAGTGATTCCCTTCTTTTAACCACACAGGTTCTAATATATTTTTCCTGTTTTTTTTTTTTTTTTTTTTTTTTTTTTTTTTTTTTTTTTTTTTTTTTTTTTTTTTATGAGGGATTTATTTTCATATAATATCAGTTATTCGAAATCAATGAATTTCTTTTGTTTTGTGTCTAAAATTTTTTACCATTCCTATTTTCATAGGCCTATCCATACAGATTTAAACTCGCTTATGAATATCAGAAGGAAGGGACAGTGACAATGCCCTAGTTAGAAAGGCAATGCCTTACAGACTGACCATGTAAACATATGATCAGCGCCGAAGCCACCTCTCCACACAAGCTACGATCAGGGAGGTCCAGACAATGGCAGATGATATTTCAGCGGGTAGACCTATAGGTTCCCCAAAACACCTCATCCTTAGCTCACAAGGATTTTGAGGTTGCAGACACTACAAAAAAATTATCGACTTTGAGCGGAACTAGATCTCTCATCCAGCAGAACGTCAGCAGGGACGTTTCTGAAAGGCTACCAAGTCCCTTAGATATTGTACATAAACACTAAAAGTTTTAGATTTAGAATGAAAAAGACTTGAAATTAAACGTTTACTTTAACTTAAGAGAAAACGGATTGGGGTAAAGAATAACGGACACTGCGTATCTCGAGGTCTGAGCATAAACGTAAGTAGAATCCGTGCTTAGATAATCGAGCAATAGAAAACTAAAGGCCTCAGACATGTCTTTATTCATGTCTGGAGTTTGGCCAGTTTTCATCACCACGTTAACCAGTGAAGATTTGTGGTGTTTTGGGAGGCTTGAAATGGCTACATTTATTGTTATTTTTGAGAAGCAAAAATTGTACGCCATTTATAGGCAACTTGAAAGCCACGCCAACAACAACAGACTCTGATAACCAGTTACAATGAAGATCCATAATATGCAAGACTTTGATAATGCGTTATAAATTGCAAGAAAATTCCATCGCTGGGAATATTTGTCTTTTGGAGTCAAAGAAAATGGTTTGCTCCACAACATTAAAAGGAAATCTCTAACGATGGCGTATACAAGCTTTGGCAAGTGGGACATAACGATTCAGCGAATGTAGTGTAACTTTGGAATTCCATCCGAAACGAGAAGCTCAGGACAACATCGGCATTTGTTAAGAAGATTACTTCGGCCGTCATACACCATGAGAGAGAGAGAGAGAGAGAGAGAGAGAGAGAGAGAGAGAGAGAGAGAGAGAGATTGACTGACCAACAGAGGAGCTGTATGTGAGAAAAGAGATTGACAAACAGTCACATTGACAGGTAGCCTAGATGAGGGAATACAGAGAGAGAGAGAGAGAGAGAGAGAGAGAGAGAGAGAGAGAGAGAGAGAGAGATCAGTCAGAAACGCAGACAGAGACAGAGACAGACAGATTGACTGACCAACAGAACAGTGTATGAGAAGGAGAATGAGGGGGCAGACATACACATTGACAGGTATACTAAATGGAGGAATAGAGAGAGAGAGAGAGAGAGAGAGAGAGAGAGAGAGAGAGAGAGAGAGAGAGAGACTAAACGAGCCCGCTTTAAAAAAAAATCCTTGGAAGAAGGAAAAGCATCTTTTGATTCCCCTCATTAGTAGAGATTTTTAATGGCATCACTCTTGAAGTGGTGCTCCTCTCTGTTTACCCGTTTGACGTCTTTCATGGAGAAACAAATACCAGCTTCTTCTAAGCATCTTACTTCAATGCAGCTCATTAGGATGCGTAAAAGCTTAGAGATTTCAGGTAATATGCTAGATTGTTTTAAATTCAAGATACCAATAACAAACATCCACATAAATTTTATACCTGGTACGAAATATGCATATACGCTCCTACACGCAGATATACACAAACCAAATGTGTGTGTATACTATATATATATATATATATATATATATATATATATATATATATATATATATATTTATTTATATATATACATATATATATATTTATATATATATACAAATATATATATATATATATATATACATATATATATATATATATATATATATATATATACATATATATGTATATATATATACAGTATATATATATATATATATATATATATGTATGTATATATGTATATATAAAAATACATATCCGTATATATATATATATATATGTGTGTGTGTGTGTGTATGATATATATATATATATATATATATATATATATATATATATATATATGTATGTATATATATATATATATATATATATTATATATATATATATATATATATATATATTTACATGTTTTTAAATATAGATAGATGTGCATACGTGCATATATGTTATTAAAGATTGTTTTAATGTCATCAGACATCATCCAAGTGAAAACATATCAGTGATTAATATGAAATATCCTATAACCCGGAATGCATCAGCGAGCAATGCACCCCATTGGTTACTAGGATATGATAATGCTCATATCTATAAAAGCGTTATAATTAGTCAATTAATTTAATAATGATTGAAAATCATTTAAACTGGGGTCAAGGTTAGCTTTAATATGACTGATATAGTCTGTCATGTATTGATTTTGTATGTTAATGTATATCATTAGCTAATGTATACTGTAAAGTTACCATTATTTTTCGGGTTTGTTACGTTCTTTTGATAGAGAATATATTGAATATTCTTAAATTATCTGGAAAATACGCTTCCAAATATTAGTCGAAAAAAAATTGAAATATGATGGCGTACCCATGTATAAATGTCCTAATTTGTTAATTTTTAAATATCTCTTCCATATGATTCAAACTTTATTTTTGAATGTTGGAAAGATAAACCTTACGTAAAAAATCCTGATTGAAATATAAACAAATAACCAAAGAAATCATATTGCTTTATTGCGTTGGGACTCAAATAAGAAATCCCTTGATTTTGTGGTTTTTAAATGATGATTACGATCTATAATCGATCAATAAATTCACTTCAATCTTATTGTATACAGATCTGTTTATTTAGAGTTATATATACTTTTATATGAATATACATGCTATATATGTGCAAATTTCTATCTATTTGTCTATATTCATATATACAAGTGTGTTTATTTATATGTAGTAAAAGGCATAGAGAGAGAGAGAGAGAGAGAGAGAGAGAGAGAGAGAGAGGAGAGAGAGAGAGAGAGAGAGAGAGAGAGAATACTCGTGAAAAACACTCAGTTCCTCTGAATGTATGTGTATATACAAAAAAAAATTGTCTCCTGTTGATTTCCTTAATTACTTAATTAACTCTTCTATATAATTTGGACTGTTTCAAACGTCTATATCTAAACCTCATAGGGAATTTCTAACCGTTATATTTCCTCATTTCCATTACCAATTATGGTTTTCGAAACGTTTGTTTCCTTGCATTATAGAACAGGTTTTATTCTTTGTAAGTAATTTCCAAAATATACTATAAAGCATCAAAATTTAATCTGCAGATAAATCATTGCGTTGATTGCAAAAAATAGGATATGTATCTAATATCTTTTCTGATATAACAAGAGGATGATGCATTCAAACACAGTATACTGACAATGCTTAATTATATTCTGTCTGCAAATTACTATAAAAAATTTATTTCATCTATCCAACATACAGTAGATAGACTCATATTTGGTGAAAATTTTCCGATTAAGATAATTTCCCATTTCTCAATGGTCCAAGTATCATATAACAATAAATCGTAATTCCATTCCATATCTCTAGCAAATGCCTACTGTACCTTTTGATTTTTAATATAGTCCTGATTGCAGAGTTAGTCTTTTAATGTATAGAAAACAGTATATTCAGTAATATATAAGTGGTTATAAAGAATATTAATGTTCACATATTTTCTAAATTCAATGATCCGTTTCAATATCCAGAGATATTATTATTATTATTATTATTATTATTATTATTATTATTATTATTATTATTATTATTATTATTATTATTATTATTATTATTATTATTATTATTATAGTTGCTGTTATTATTATTATTATTATTATTATTATTATTATTATTATTATTATTATTATTATTATTAGCTACGCAGCAGCCCTAGTTGGTTTTGATTGAGCAGGTCTTATTCCATGAAAGGATTATGCTCAATAGTTGCCTGCATACATTGTAGGTTTTAAAAAAGATTGTTCTAAACCTAGGGTTTCGAACCTAAAAGAGAAGAATTTATTGTTACGTGTGTGATATATTTTTAAAATTATGAACCTATATACTGTTATATAGCCGAGAATTTCAAGGATTATTATAGTAAATGGTTTTAAGTATAAGCCTTTAGCTACACCCTAAAAGAGAAGAATATATTGACACACATTTGATATATTTAATAAATTCTAAACCTGGTGATAGTTACATATCCTAGAATTTCAAGGATATTTTCAGTATTTTAAGGCAGAGCTATTAATTCAATCATTAGATTAAGG
>NC_090733.1:102244502-102249502 GCF_036898095.1 Palaemon carinicauda | reverse complement strand
TTATACATATACATATTTATGAAATTTTTTTAATATATCTATATGTACATATATTTAACATATCTATATTCTTATGTAATATACTTGTGTGTATATATATATATATATATATATATATATATATATATATATATATATATATATATATATAGGCCCATACACACACCCACACAATATATATATGAATGTGAGTATGAATAAAGAATCACGCCTTCAAGTTGAATTTGGCACTCTTCCCAAACATGCAGACGTTAGTGACTTGAAAGATTCGATTTCTATTTCTTTCTAATGTCTCGGTAATGATAATAATAACCGAGACTTCACGTAGTGCCCGTTGACAAAAGCTGGCCAGGTGTCGTCACGAAGATCTTGAGGGATCTTTTGCTGGTTCTCCGTGCTCTTCGAAGACTCTCATGGATTTCTGGCTGGGCTCTGTTGGAAATGGAATGAGTGTCACTCCACCACAATATTTCAAGGGGAAATCCTTAATGCTTTGTTTTCAGAAAATACATTGGAAAATTAAATTTCTTTTATATGCTCTGTTTCAATCGGGTGGTGTTTTATATATATATATATATATATATATATATATATATATATATATATATATATATATATATATATGTATATATATATATATATATTATATATGTATATATATATATATATAGATAGATATATATATATATATATATATATATATATATATATATATATATATATATATACATATGTATACATACATATATATATATATATATATATATATATATATATACACATATGTATACATACATATATATATATATATATATATATATATATATATATATATATATATATGTAAATATATATGTATGTATATATATACATATATATATGCATATATATATATATATATATATATATATATATATATATATATATATATATATACATACTAATGTGTGAATAGGAATGTACAGTATTTATTTGAACCTAAAATAGTGTTATAAGTTGCGAAACGTTTTAGAGGAGAAAAACCTTTCCAATATGTAATTCTATGGCAGAAGATCTCGTGTGCAAATATACACAAAAAGACTTTAGAACAATCAGATTGTTTTACTGTTATACAAATACAAAGGTCAATATATAGATGGATCTTACATTCAAGTAGAGGAATTTTATTGGAATACTTTACGGATTTTGTTCAACAGAGTGAGACTTACGGAAAATTTTTGATAATGTAACGTAAATAAGTTTGGAACCTTAAAATGAATAGGGGTAATTAAGCCTAAGAGAATTTATATATATACAGCCCATTGTTCATTGGGTAAAGGAGACAATAAAAACGTTGAATAATTAAAGATAAAGATGAGTTAACGGAACTGCAAGCGAGGTATTTTGGCTCAATGGTGACAGTGGGACTGAATAACATAGGCCTACAGATTATGTTATATGATGTAAATTGAAAGGACTTAACATGGTATTTATGGGATTAGATGAGATACTGACTAAAAGAATATCTTTAACAAAATTGACAAACGATTCTTTTAGATATATTTTTAAGATACCCGTCAAGAATCTCATTTCAAGATCAGCTATAAGAACGTTGTATTTTATATGGAAGATTCGTGATAAAAAATAAGATTAAAACATCACTAGAAACCGACAGAAACTCAAGCAAATAAAAGACAAAAAGAGGTACGTGGCAAAACTCAAGAATATAAAAATCCCTCTCCCCTAGAAAAAAGAGACAATTCGCCAATGAAAAGAAAGCAAAGTTTGTGACCACCTCACATCTCCAACCCCCCCCCCCTCCCCCCCAAAAAAAAAACTGATCACAAACACCCACGCTTGCAAAAAGAAAGGGAAGTTGAGAACTGGCTAGACCTCACCATTAGGTTATCTTTGCCACCAGCGTATTTGGTTTCCCACTGATCTTCTATTAGAAAACCTTACTTGGCCATAACAAACATCACTCGACTCGGAGCCTTATCAAAAATACTGCCAACTCACAAATTTTCATTCCCTTTTCGAGAATCATATTTTCTTCCTTCCCTTTTTTTTCCTTACGTTTGGGTTAGCTTAAGTATCTCAAATTCGGGGAAGCTTGGATGTGTGTTGACTTTTTTTGGAAAATCTATAGAAGGAAAAATATAGAATCGCAATCTCCCTCTTAATAAGTTGATACAAATTTTTAATATTTGGTATGCTCTCTCTCTCTCTCTCTCTCTCTCTCTCTCTCTCTCTCTCTCTCTCTCTCTCTCTCTCTCTCTCTCTCAAATAAGAATCTATAAACATCAACAAATTATCATAATGGTGTTAAATATTTAAATAGTACCTAATCCTTCTTAAAGATCTTACAAAAAATACGCAAACATTTACATATATACAACCCTAGGTGGTAAAGAAGGATGTTATAAGCCCAAGGGCTCCAGCAGGGAAAATAGCCCAGTGAGGAAAAAAATACGAATTTAATCTGGAATGTAATTATATTTTTCAATGTATATTTGTGATTCTTGAGAAAAAAAATCAAACTATTCGTTGATCGGTTGCAAAAAAAATATATTTCAAAAAGAAGCTAAAGTTGAGGAACGAAATGGCTGTAGCTGTCATTTGAATAGATATTAGAATACAAGGAAAAAATTCTATAAACATATAGCATCAACTTCTCATCGTTTTTTGCAAACTATTTCCATACGTTCTAAGACAAATTAATACTGTCGATTCATTATGGAATTGATTAAAACACTGGAAAAAGTATCACAAAGGTAAATATGTAATTCGTCTCAGCTTGCGTAATGTTGTTGCAGTTAAATGTAAATTTAGTTTTCCTAGAGTTCTCCTTGACCTCAAAATAGGTAAACGGAATGTGACTTAATTATTCAGTCATTACTAAGGGTTATCTCGTTCAAGGACGATCATTAAGTAAATCAGTAAATGAAGCTATATGGTATCTTCAATTATTAATGTTAAATAGAAACTAGGAGTCAACTGCCTTTTGTTATTGACTACGATCGTCAGGACATTTGTAATTGTTAATATGATTACTCGAAAATAGAAAGATACGTTAATGAATACTGAAATTATGAACGCCAAGTTCCAGCCATCTTTTCTCTAGGTTTCCATTTTCTTATAGAATATATTAGATGAAATGAGGATAAAAAAAAAAAAAAAAAAAAAAAAAAAAAAAAAAAAAAAACTACATACGATCAAGAACCAAGACAACTTTTCTGAATCCTTTCTGGGAAAAAAGATAAAATCTCTTGAAAGGGAATCGTAGCATCTGTAATTAAGAATAAACTCAACATTTCACCAGAAAAGAACTCTAGGGAAGGGAAATAAAAGAAGCAAAAGGGAAGGGCAAACAAAACAAAAATCCTACTAGAAGCGAGTTAATAGACGGGGAAAATATCCCTAGGCTACAATTATTTTCACTGCTGAATCTTTTGATCTCAGGCAAAGTTTAATGACTTGACGAGAGCCTCCATTGGAAAGAAGGTTATTTTTTCCCCCCAAACCGACTAAAATTGGGCACAAAAAGATCAGATAACGGCCGCATTTTATCCTGCTGCCAGAAATCGAGATGAAAATGGCTTATCATCGTAAACCATCTTTACTCTCCCTTGCATTCCTCGTGGATTTCATCATCTTTCCCTCTGCTCTAGTGCGAGAAAGAAAAGACAGCTTCCAGACAGACAGGAGGATATGAATTCTTGTTAGGGCGAAGTCTCTTGAGAGTATCGAAGGAATGAAGAGAAGCAAACAGACAGAAAAGGGGAAGTTATTGCCAATATTATAGCTTCGTTGGTGTCTCAAAGGATTTGGTGAAAGTGCAAAAAGGAACAGGCAAATAAAAGAATTATTTTCGCTTATGTTCCAGACTTGATATTGATAATATAAATTATATCATATATATAGTATTAGAAACCTCGTCATATAAATGGCCTTTGTTTCAACTGAATTCTGTCAAATGTGGAATATTCGATGATATAATGCTTTCCGTATTATGTTCAAAACGATTTTGCACATTCTAATGCATTGAGAAAAGGTACCAATAAAGATTGGAGAAACAAATTTTGTTTTATCATAATTCAATACTAGTCCTTAATTTTACATATAATTAATGTGACAAATATTATTCGGAATTTAGTAATGATGGGAAATTTTCCTTACACTGTTTTCTGAGAATCAGATTTCAAGATTGAATTTATTTTTCGAAAATGAGCTAATTGACTGTTTTTCTTTTTTGTAATTAAGACTACTAGGAGCTATAACATTATAGGATTTATAAATCTTGTGGATGAATAAACTCTATATTACCTAACTGGTCATTTCAGTTCCCTGTCTGTCACGTAAGTCTATTACTCCGATTCATTACCACAATAATTCTTTCATTCGATGTTTGTTTCACTATTCAAACTCTTACTTTTGGAAACCTCTTGATTATTTCAATTCTAATTCCTTAAAATCTCTGCACCTGAAACTCAAAGCCTCTAATTTGATTCAACATTTCTTTTGAGTTATGACAATTCAACTTTTTCATGTAATTTATGACACGGAAATGTTGAATCATATAAAGAAATTAGAAACTTTTTCATTCACATTTATATCAGTAAGTTATCTTCAAATACCATAATCGTTCAATTGTTCTTCTTCAAGTTCATTTAGAGCTATTTAATGTATTATTTACTACCAAAATTGTGTAGTGTGATATGACTAGCATGTCAAGCACGTAATTTGATGGCGTCATGATATTTGATATATAAATACTTTTACGTTTCGCCATTTATGTTTTTCTTTGTTTGATGGATATTGATATAAATAAACGTTTAATTATATTCCTAATCTTTCCAACTGGTAAGATTTATTCTGTCTAGCTAATACTTCTACCCTGGAAACTACAAAAAAAGTATAACACTTTTTTTACCTATAATTTCTTTCACGTTATATTATCAAAAGAGAATAATGATTCCGTAATCATTATGTGCAATAGTGACCGTTCTAAAGGAAAACAT
>NC_090733.1:102219502-102224502 GCF_036898095.1 Palaemon carinicauda | reverse complement strand
TCTCTTACATTGTTAAAACTGTCATTTCTGAATTCTGATAAGTTACTACATTCCAATACATAATGATGTAGTGTATGCTTACGTGATTGACCACATAACCTACAGGAAGCACTTTCACCATCAATATACTGCTAACAATATCTGTAACCCAACCGTATTCTCATTACTAATGTATCTATTTTAGATAAAGCCTTACCATATGTGATATTTGTATTTTCTGATACAAACAAATAGTGAATCATACTTTCACTTGCATTGTTTATGATTCTTTGAATCTCCTCCTTCTCCCATACAGATCTCTTAAGCCTCATTCCTTTCTTAACTCTATTTAAACTCACAGTACTCTCTATGTCAACATCCTCTTTATTGGTGGCATCCTTAGCAAGTTTATCAGCAACCTCATTTAAATCAATACCCACATGTGAAGGTACCCAGAAAAAATGAAAAAAATTTCCATTCGTTTTATAGCACAAACCAGTTCTTTACATCCATTGGCCAAGTCAATATCTACAGGACTTTTACTATTGAGGGCGAGTAAAGCACTTTGACAATTGACAAACACAAATACATCCTTCCTCTTATTTTTAACTAATTTCAGCCCTTCGTGAATGGCGTGTAATTCAGCAGCAGTTGTAGAAGTTCTGTCCTCAATTCTTTTAGACATAATCTCATCAACAGATACATTTTCCTCATAATATTCCCGTACAATAACTCCACATCCAACCCTTACACCATTAACAGAACCATCGCAGTACATGTGAATGGCATTACATTTTGGTAATTCGCTAATTTTGGATAAGAATGTCTGCTTTAACTCATATGTATTACACTCCTTTTTCTTATAGCTCAACGTAAAAATATTAACTTTCAGTCTGCAACATAACCACGGCTTAGTAGGTATTGATTTCTTCAATTCAACACAATATTTTACATCATATTTCATCATTACATTGTACAATTTCTTAAAATAACTATTACACTTAACAGAAGCGCCTCCATTACCAGAGAACTTATCAACAGCCATTTTCAAGGCGTTCTCCCCCTCTCCTAATCATACGAACAGCAGCTATAGCAGTTATCTCATTTATTCGATCTGCAATACTATGTAAATTTAACTCTAATCTCATAAGTTCTATTCTTGTACTCTTGGAGCAACCCAAAATTATTCTCATTGCCTGGTTTTGCAAAACTTCCAAAGATCTCAGGTCCCTTTCAGGGTAATTTATCAGTACAGGCGCTGCATAGTCAATAACTGATCGCACTGTGCTGATGTACACCATACTCAAGACAGGCATTCCTGCACCACTGCCTCGATTTGCTAAGACTTGCAAGGGCCTTAATCTTGCCAGACACACGTTTTTTAAGTGAACAGTTTCATCTTTTGTTTTATTAAAACTTATGTACATGCCAAGATACTTGTAACAGTTTACCTTTTCCAACATCTTTCCATTAATTACAAAAATACTTCCATTAATCATACGCGACTGTACTTTGCTTTTATCTTCATTAATCACCAAACCCATATGCATGCATAAATTTCCCAATTCTTCCAAAGCCCATTGCAATACTGTTTCATTGACACGTTGTATTAAAATATCATCAGCATAAACAATAACCTCTGTACCTCTTGGAAAACTATGTCTCGCTATTCTATCCATTAAGACATTAAATAAGCTAGGACTAAGTATACCACCTTGGGGCGTGCCCAATTCCATCAACATTTATTTCGACTCATATCCTTGATACCATACCTTGGCTCTCCTTTCAGTTAGATAACTCCCAATCCACCTTAGTAACGCACCCTTAACGCATTTGTTAACAAGTTCTTCTAAAATCACATCAATATTAGCCCTGTCAAATGCCCCTTTTATATCCACAAATGCCCTACACTTTACATTAGGATTACTTAAGGCCTTGATAACACAGTCAGAGGTACTTCGTCCTTTTCTGAAGCCAAACATATTTGAAGACAATTGGTCTCCAATCACAAAGAGTAACCGATTTAATAAAAGTCTTTCTATTAGTTTGCACAAGCAGGATGTTAGAAAAATAGGCCTATACTGTCCATTCCCTTTAGGAATAGGTAAAATAATGGCAATTTTCCATTTAATAGGTAATCTGCCATTTTCATAAGAAAGATTAATCAAATCTAACAGAGGGCTATCCTCCATCAGGATTAAACAGTTTATCACGTCATATGTGACCCCATCTTCACCAGGTGCAGTAGATTTACCTTTTTTTTATGCTAAACAACAACTCATCTTTTGTAAATGGTAAAGAAGTCTCATCATTCATAACTGCTTGCAATGCCACAAGTCGTCTTCTTTTATATCGCCTATTCCGTAGACAAACCTGAACGTTGTTTGTAAGACCATTGACACTAGCAGCACCCTCATTAATTCATTCGCTTTACCCTTTGGGTCAGGGTGAGCAACATCTCTCTTATTTTCCCCCTCACCTTATTAACTTCGTTCCATACACCCCTAAGGGTTTTTGTAGAGGAGATACCTTCCATAAAATTGTCCCAGTATTTCTCTCTCACCTTTTTTCTTACCTCTGATGTCCCATTTGCTATTTCTATCATTGTTTCTCTGCTACTACTATCATTTGGATTTTTACTCCAATTACTCTGAGCTTTTCTTAACAGTTTATTCCAACCCAGCACTACCTTATCATTTGCAAATGTAGATTTTTTAACAGTATTTGTACAATTCTGCATAGGCACATCTAAAATACCGCCAACCACATTAAGCAAGTCGTCATAGAATTTATTTTCATCATTATCATGACCATTTTCATTTTTATAATCCTTATACCACTTTCTAACCTCCTCTAAAAATTTAGCTTTTATATTTGGTTTTAAACAATACCTTTTCCGTTTTTTACTACTGAGCTATTTTTCTACACCTAAAGAAGTTTCAATTGCAAAGTGATCACTCATCATTTCACCAACGACTGAAGCATCAGCCGTGCACTCGGGCATATCAAAAAGTAAGGCATAATCGATTCTGCCACCTCTTATGTGTGTGGGTTCTTCTTTCCCTAGGATACGTACATTGTTTAAGGTGTTCAGGATGTTATTTAACATAAAACCATTCCTATTTTGACTACCTCGGCTTCCCAAATTATGATGTCGAGCATTCAAATCTCCCATCAATAAACAACACTCATCGAAAATACACATAGGAAAATTCTCAAGATTTAATTTATCTGCATGTACATACATATTAATTACATAAAGCACACTATCCCTCAAATACAACTTAACACACAAACACTCGGTACCATTAATTATTGTAGAAGAAGATATAACAGAAGGAATACTATTTTTAACAAATGTAATCAGACCTCTGGTATTATTTACATTATCAGCTTGCAATTTAAAACTTTGATATCCTGTCAGTTTTAACCAATACCATTTACACCAGTCTCTTGTAAAGTTATCACATCAAGGTTATGAGAAAGTACATAAGCATGGATATCAGTTGACCTATTTTGGAGGCTATTTACATTCCAAGATAAAGAGTTAAGTTTAAACCCCTCCATTTTCCTTAATTTCTTCTCTAAACTTTCTAGCAAGTAAGACCACATTCATTTTAATATCATCATTAGGCCGTTGCATGTATTCCAGTACTATATCTAACAAGGAAACCATATTATTAATGGACGTGTTACAATTTTCTCTCCTTCCTTTGGCAAGACGTTACTTTGTTCACTTTGATGCAAATCCATATTAGACATTTTAGACATTTTAGGTTTACAAATTACACTACCGGAATTATTACCTTCATCATTACTCTTGAAAGAAGAAACATTCTGTGCATCAGCATTCCCATCTACTGTAGAAACAGCCAAACGTTTAACATTGCAAACTTGAGTGAAGCTGATCCTGTAAACTCATAATTACCTATTTAAGTTCCCCAATCTCTGCACGAAGTGCATGATAACACCTTCATTATTAATACTATCCCTGTGAAAGTCATCCCTCGTTTGTTTCATCATAACTGCACTCTGACGGCACCTTTCATCTTCCCGGCGCTCCCACACATTAACAACGGGAGTAGCAGTTTTATTCACTTGCATATTTACTGAAGAATAATGCATCGAGTTCACCGTTTCATTGTTTTCCATGACTGGCCTTTTTTTACACATCCACGAGTTTGCATTAAGTTCACCTCCACAGTTACAGCATTTTAGAACAATTTTAACATTATCCTTTATCTTTTCCAGGCATTCCCTTGAATTATGGTTTTTGCTGCAATATCTACATTTATCACTATTTTGGCATTTGTATTCCTTATGACCCCGTTTACTACACTTGAAACATAACAAAGGACCTTCATTATAGATAGACACTCTCCTATACCCAATGCAGGGAACAAATATTTTTTTCTGGAATTTCGCCCATTATTAATGCTATTACCTGCGGCTTAAGCGATAGTTTGACCCTTCTGTTTAATTTCACGTCGCTTAGCCCAAACAACTCTCCTATCAGCAAGCAAATCTTCTGGGTCCAAACAGACTGGAAATTCGAACACAACAATTTTCGTATGTTTAGTATTATCCTTTGGTTTTTCTAAAATAACTTCTTCAAAGCCAGAGGTAGTTAGATACTCAACTGCCTTATCATCTTTCACAGTTATAAATGGTCTTCAAAACTTGGATATTTCTTAAAAAGCCTTACCGTCCACAGCATTTTGTTATGGTAGTTCATATCCAGCATACTGGGAAAGTACAGCCGCTTTCTTTCACCAGAGACAGCAATACTGTCTTTCCTAACCTCATTCCTAACTAAACTTGATCGAGAATTTTCAACCTTAGATGTAACAGTACTCACCCCGTTGTTTCTTGGTGAGTAAGGTATCTCCATTTTCATTTCCACTTGAGCTGCCATCAAATACCTCAGTTTGGGGCCTTTGCTGTTTTTTCCGGTTTCTTTTCTTTCTAGTTATAAAAGGGGCCTCATTTGATTCACTCATTTCATTACTAGATGATACATC
>NC_090733.1:102216420-102219002 GCF_036898095.1 Palaemon carinicauda | reverse complement strand
TCATATGTGTATATATATGTATATATATGTGTATA
This sequence comes from Palaemon carinicauda, assembly GCF_036898095.1. Taxonomy (NCBI): domain Eukaryota; kingdom Metazoa; phylum Arthropoda; class Malacostraca; order Decapoda; family Palaemonidae; genus Palaemon; species Palaemon carinicauda. The sequence goes on along the minus strand of NC_090733.1, from coordinate 102,218,967 downwards.
TATATATATACATATATATATGTATATATATATATATATATATATATATATATATATATATATGTATATATATATATATATATATATATATATATATATATATATATGTTTGTATATTCAAATAAGACATATATTTTATATATGAAAATCACTTCTAAATGCGCAAAATTTATCATATATGTATATATGTATCCATACACACACACACACACACACACACACACATATATATATATATATATATATATATATATATATATATATATATATATATATATATATATAGATAGATAGATAGATAGATATATATATATATATATATATATATATATATATATATGTATATATATATACAGTATATATATACATATATATCATTTTATATATATATATATATATATATATATATATATATATATATATATATATATATATAATTGTGTGTATGTGTGTTTTAGTGTAGATAAATGAGATGAACGGTTTTGTTTCATGTTGAACCGATCGTACGAAACAATTGCTATAAACACTATATTATTCCTGGAAAGAGGAAAAGGAAAACATAGAAACTCTATGATAGAAGACATAAACGCTAGAGATCATCCGGGAATGAAGTAAGTGTCTGGTAGTGTAGTGTTTTACCACACTAAACCTGCTTCCTACAGAGGTTTTTGAAGTGGCTAGTTATTTTTTACCGTATTATTTCTCATAATAATAGTTACTTCTCTCCTTGAAACTAACCCCTAATGTAAGTCAAATGTAATACAAAAATTTCAAAGTAGCAATATTTTTTTCAAGGTATTATTTTTTCAGCAGTACTTTGAAATTAACCTGTGATATAAGTCGAATTTGCTGCAAAAAGAGGGTCAAACTTCTATTTCCTGTTTCCTCATCCTTTGATGTATGATACTTTACCCATCCGAATTCTGCTATTTCACGTTCATATTTACACTGAATATCCATGACTTTATAGTCCACCCATCTTCAGTGGAAACCCTGAAGACAAAATGGAACAAGAAACGATATACAAAGTCAAATGCTCATTTTTCGATCCGCTAGAAGCCTCCATTCCCTTGTCTCTCAAAATCCAAACAAGAGAATACAATTGACTTTCTCCGTTTCTCTTGGTAAGCATAGAGTTTTCAATAGCTTCCTTTGCAAATATATCCCAAGTTCAATAACTCAACAAGTGTACACAACGCTGGGCCACGAGATCAGGTGGGAAGGTCAATACCAGATCCACGAGACGACAGACTTCGCTGCCAAGGAAGAAGACAAGGAAATAGGACAAGAATCGGGAACCAGACAGAAATACAGATAAACGGGTAGAGAAACAGACATAAATGTATAGCTGTTTGCCCCTACTAAATTAGTTTTTCGATCCGTATTCGTTAATAATATGCGAAGTGAAAATGACAAGAATGGGGAGACAGACATAAATACAAACAATCATATAGAGAAACAGACAGACAAAAATGTATAGTTGTTTATCCAACTAAATTAGTTTTTCGATCCGTATTCGTTAATAATATGCGAAGTGAAAATGACAAGAATGGGGAGACAGACATAAATACAAACAATCATATAGAGAAACAGACAGACAAAAATGTATAGTTGTTTATCCAACTAAATTAGTTTTTCGATAAGTATTCCTTAATAATATGCAAAGTGAAGAGGAAAAGAATGGGAAGACAGGCGGAAATACAGTCAAACAGGGATACAAACAGATACAGATAGACATAGTTGTTTATCCTACTAGACTAGTTTCTCGATAAGCAGTTGTTAATATTATGCAATGTGGTGTTTTATACAAGTCGAATCAATCATTTCTTACATCATAATCATTACTATCCTTATCATTATTATAGTTACTATCCTTTTCATTGTAATCATAGTATTAAGTCTTTGCTATTCATATAACATAGGATTAAACAATTATACAAAATTTGAGTATATTTGTGTCTAAACTACAAACTTAAAAACAGTGAAAATATTTACCTAAGAATAAGGATTTGAAACCTATTTTATTCTATAAAGCTCTATTTGAAATCATTGAACATAGGAAAGAACGTTTTTGGATACATGTACCATATAGATATTCTTACTTTTGCATATTTTTTTTCATATATAGGGTTATAATCAATAGAGTAGCATATGTAAAAGAATCTTACCTTTGATATATAATGCAAGGTCTTTTAACACGTAACTATAAAAGGATACTAGAAATACTACATGGCCGTGTAGTAAGCAACATTAAACTCAGGTGTAAATAGTGCAGAGTTAGCCAGCTAGCAATATCTAAACAATACGAGCAATATGTACAATTATTTTCTCTGAATCATTACTCCTTTATAAAAATATATATTAGAAGAACCACCTTTCAGTCCTATAAATCAATATGCATTTTTAGTTAGTATCAGGATCCGCCGCTAGATATCCAACAATGAGTTTTATCACTGCAATCTATATCGCTAGAATCATATCATAAGCGTCGTTCAAGGTAAGTTCAGCTTCAATGTTATTTACAGTTAATTCTATTTTTTCTCTCTC
>NC_090733.1:102206420-102208920 GCF_036898095.1 Palaemon carinicauda | reverse complement strand
AGGAAGGAACCAGCTTCAAAGGAGGAGACAGAGCCGAAGGAGGTCATAGTGATGGACCATGCTAAGGCTCAAGCTCTACTTTCATCCTCGATGAAAGAGAGGGGCTTCTCTAACTCAAAGGTAGCCGCATTGAATAGGAAGCTCCCTTCCTTTGTGTCCTCGCCTACTAGAGCCTTCCCCTTTTTACAGAAAGGGTTTCTGGCTGTACTAAAAGCAGTCGAGGCCGGCAAGTCTTGCCCCTCCCTAGAGGAGTGTAAACCCTTGTCGCTGGCCCTGCCTATGGACCACAAAGACTGGAAGGACGTCCATCTTACGTTCTCAGTTGGAAAGTTGGAGGCTGATATTGCCGGATGTCAGTTCGGCAAGGACCTCCCTAAGCTGTCTGACTTTCTTTTGCGAAGAGAGTTCGATACAAAAGAAAGACTGACTGCCTCAATGTCTCTTCAGACTACTCTCGAGACGATGGCAAGTGACCCCAAGGTCCATGAAATGTTCATGGTAGTGGCCAAGTCTCATCTGGCCACAGTGACGAAGGACCTTTATGGCTTCGTCAAGGCAAAGAGAGCTTGTAGGGAGTTCGTGTTTACCTCGGCTACGGTGAGGCACGAGCCAAAGAAACTAATCTCCTCCAACATTTGGGGAAAAGACCTTTTCCCTACCGACTTGGTCAAAGAAGTTGTTGATAAGGCCGCCTTGGAGAATAGAAACCTTCTCCAGAAGTGGGGCCTGGCTATCAAAAGAAAGTCTTCCCCGGATGAGGGTCCTCAACCAAAGAGGAAGACTATGAGGACTAGGCTACCGTCTCGGCCAGCCAAGCCTCTTAGACAGCAACAGCAACTGCAATTGCCATTGCCCCCAGTGCCCCAGATCATGGCACAAACCCCGACCACTTTTCAGTGGGTACCCCAGGCCGTGTCGACACAGTCCACGGCATTCACCCCAGCGTTCAAAGGGCAGTCTACTTCCTTTCGAGCAAAGCCTAGAGGAGCAGCCAGAGGCTCGTCTAGATGCCCCTCAAGGGGAAGGGGATTCAGGGGTGGTCGTGGTCAGGAAGGCAAGACCTCAGGACGGCAGTCCAAGTGAGGTGATACCGGTAGGAGGGAGACTTCTGAAATTTCGGGATCGGTGGACCTTCGATCCCTGGGCCCACAGCCTACTCAAGAATGGACTGGGCGAGAGCTGGTACAGCACTCCACCCCCGTGCCTTCAGTTTTTCCAACACTCCACCCCCGTTATGGAGGAGTACGTTCAAGAACTGTTGGAGAAAAAAGGTGATCCGAAGGGTGAAGCCCATCAATTTCTAAGGGAGGCTGTTTTGTGTTCCCAAGAAAGACTCGGAAAAGCTCAGAGTCACTCTGGACTTGTCGCCACTCAACAAGTTCATAGTGAATTGCAAATTCAAAATGCTAACACTGCAACACATAAGGACCTTACTGCCCAAGAGGGCATATTCCGTCTCTATAGACTTGTCAGACGCCTATTAGCACATTCCAATTAGCCATCGACTCTCCCCCTACCTAGGGTTCAGGCTACAACGAAGACTATACGCCTTCGGAGCCATGCCATTCGGGCTAAACATAGCCCCAAGGATTTTTACGAAGCTTGCGAGCGTAGCTCTCAAACAATTACGCCTAAAGGGAATTCAGGTAGTAGCCTACCTGGACGACTGGTGGTGTGGGCAGCATCCGAGACAGAATGCTTGCAAGCTTCCAGTCAAGGGATCCAGTTCCTAGAGTACCTAGGCTTCAAGATCAACAGAAAAAGTCTCGACTTTCTCCATCTCAAAAGTTCCAGTGGCTGGGAATCCACTGGGACCTTTTGTCACACCGTTTCTCCATCCCGGCGAAGAAAAGGAAGGAGATAGCGGGTTCTGTCAAGAGATTTCTAGATTCCGAAAGGATATCAAGACGCGAGCAGGAGAGGGTACTGCGCTCTCTCCAGTTTGCTTCGGTGACAGACCCAGTGCTAAGAGCACAGCTAAAGGATGCAATCGGAGTTTGGAGAAGTTATGCATCAAACGTGCGAAGAGATCTGAGAAGACCAGCCGCTTCGGCTAAGTACTCTTCTCAGGCCTTGGTCCCAAGCCAGACATCTAAAGAAGTCGGTTCTTCTTCAGCCACCTCCCCCGTCAGTGACGATTCACTCAGACGCCTCGAAGGAGGGATGGGGAGGTCACTCTCATCGGAAAAAAAAAAAAGTCCAGGGGACTTGGTCCAAGCTATTCAAGACCTTTCACATAAAACTTTCTAGAAGCTAGGGCAGTGCTCCTTACCTTAAAGAAAGTCTCCCCGCGTCACTCGATCTACATAAGGTTGGTGATAGACAGCGAGGTAGTTGTGAGATACTTGAATCGACAAGGATCGAGGTCACCACCTCTCAACCAGGTGATGTTGGCCATCTTCCGATTGGCGGAAAAGAAGAAGTGGTACCTGTCGGCAGTTCACCTTCAAGGAGTCCGCAATGTGACAGCGGACGCTCTATCCAGGTTCACACCGATAGA
>NC_090733.1:102191420-102193920 GCF_036898095.1 Palaemon carinicauda | reverse complement strand
GCTATAGATAATTTGTTACGAGATGAAGATACCATGAATTGATCAAGTACACACTGTATTATAGCAGTAGGTTACTCTTTCCTTTATGCAACACGTCTTGTATTTCTCATCTTATCTTATCCATAATTATCTATTTATTTTTCCTAGTTTCAGCTTCAGCTACCACCACACCCTGAAAATTCCCTTCTTCTTCTTCTTCTTCTTCTTCTTTGCCCAGAGGCTATATCTCTCATCTTATCATACCCACAATTATCTATTCATTTTTTTCCGGTTCCTCTAATATGATTCCTTATTCATCTTCTTTAAGCAGAATCCGCCCCTGACCCCAAAAGTTCCCTTCTTCTTCTTCTTCTCCTTCTTCTTCTTCTTCTTCTTCTTCAGGAGGGGCATCCCCATCATCACTCTCACCTTTCCCTCTCTGATTAACGTCTCTCGTCAAAATCGACATTTCTCTTTCACATCTCCTCTCCTTTGACACCGAGATTATGCAAGCCATACAAAAGTTAATTACAGATGGCTCAATCTTATATTCACCAAGGACAAAAAAAAAGGTTAGTGGGACTAGAGGGTACGACGAACCTAAAAAAAAGATTATGATATTCCTGGTTCCATTTCGAATAATTCAACTTTTATCTTTATATATATTTTCAAAATTTAAGTATTTTTCTCTCTTTTCGTTCAATAGGAAAAAGTATTCTCTATTATAGAGAAAAATACCCTACATATGAGCCTAAAAGAAAGAAAATGGAATAAGTACGTTTACCCAGATTATAGCATTACAAAAAAGGAACTTCCAATTTGATTTTTTGTGTGTGAGAGAGAGAGAGAGAGAGAGAGAGAGAGAGAGAGACTGCTTTATGTCATGTGAATAGATTTGCATTTATCTGTCATCTCTTTTAATCTAGATACATCCTTTGAATCGGGTGCTGTGTTTTCTTACCCGTATACCTATGGCTTTTTCCTTTACTATGGAATCTCGTATTCATATAAAACATCCTCTCTCTCTCTCTCTCTCTCTCTCTCTCTCTCTCTCTCTCTATCTTTACCTTCCCCAAAGAAGTTCAGACGCAGCAATATATCGGATGATTTATACATTGAATATTTGGTAAATATATATTTATATGCATTAAAATACATAATTTTCCGTGTATCTATTAAAAATCGGATAAGCCCACAATTTATGAATAATTATATTTATTTTGAAACATTTTTGTTTTCTGAAAAGGAAGGTGGATGGTCCCTTAGAAAGCTCAAAATAGACCTCATTTTTCATAAGTTGGGAGTTTATAATATTTATATTTAAAACATCCTGCCCTATGGGTCATATTTTGCTTTTAAAGAGCTAGATGATTTTAAGAGGGAATGATATTATCCATAATATAATCTCTAGTGATAAAATAGATTAAATTAGAGAAAATATTCTGTTTTAAGAGAAGATTCAAATATTATTCATCAAATCTTTGCTTCTTAAAAACGTTGAAATGTTTCATAGATAGGTATAGGTATATACATAATATATATATATATATATATATATACATATATATACAATATGTATATATATATATGTATATATATATATATATATATATGTATATTTATATATATATATATATATATGTATATTTATATATATATATATATCTATATATATAAACATATATATATATATATAGATATATATATATATATATATATATGTATATATATATATTTATATATTTATATATATATATATATATATATATTTGTGTATATACTGTATATATACTGTATATATATATATATATATATATATTATATATGATATAAATACATATATGTGCCTATATATGTATATATATATATATATATATATACTGATTTATTTGTATATATACTGAAGTAAATGTGAATAAATAAATAATGTATATATGCATACATACATACATACATACGTGTATGAATATACAGTATATATACATATATATTTATATAAATGCATATCTATATTTATATATATATATATATATATATATACTATATATATATATATATATATATATATATATATAGATTTCTATATATGAATATGGATATATATATTGTATAAGTGTAAAGACACACTCAAATACACATAAACATACCCAGATATATAAACAATACATCACACGATTTAAATATTTACATTATGTCATATAATCTCACTTTCACGTCATCTCTGGATGTCATTTAAGTCTCCACCTTTCATCATAAATTTGTGCCTGTTCCGTCAACTATAAATTGACGCCATATGTCGAGGGACACGCGATTAAATCGTAACTCCGAGACTCTTCCTTGAAATGTACCAACCTAGAAATATAGAAATACATTGTACGCATTATATGCCGCTCCCGAGTTTCAGGTGAACTAGTTTTGGCAGCGCCGTAACTAATCTCCGCCACTCATAAGCTGTGAGAAGTGTCAGTTCCCAGCGGGAAACATCAAAGGTTCGTCGTACTGAACGGCAACAGCAGAACAC
>NC_090733.1:102181335-102183835 GCF_036898095.1 Palaemon carinicauda | reverse complement strand
TTGTTAGGAAAATATATAGTATCCTCATCTTAAAGAGACTAGAGAGAAAAATTGATGAAAATCTGAGACGAACTAGCAGGATTTAGTAAGGTAGAAGTTGTACTGACCAAATTTTCATTTTCAGACATGCTGTACAACAATGCGTAATAAATAGAAATCCACTTATTATAGCCTTTGTACACTATGAAAAAGCTTTTAATAGTGTACACTGGCCAATTTTGTGGAGAGTCTTGCGTCATTATGGAATTCCTCTTAAATATGTAAATTTGATTAATTCTGTCCATGAGCATAGCAAATGCAAAGTTAATGTTATTGGAGTCCTATCAAATGAATTTCAAGTGAACAGCTGAGTACTCCAAGGGAATGTATTTTCACCGATGTTGTTCATCATTCATTGATTTTTTAATGTGTACAATAGTTGGAAATTTGAAGGATTCGACTAGATTGATAATAGAAAATTAGCCAACCTAGAGTATGTTAAAGACGCTGTCGTTGTTAGTAGAACACCACAGGATTTACAATGCTTGCTTTCCATAATGCATGAAATATCACTCGAGGTTGGGCTCAAGATAAATAGAAGAAAGACAAATATGATGTTAACGCAATATGCAATGGGATATGAGAAATTATTATTATTATTATTATTATTATTATTATTATTATTATTATTATTATCATTATTATTATTAATATTATTATTATTATTATCATTAAATGCTAAGCTACAACTCTAGTTGGAAAAGCAGGATGCTATACGCCCAGGGGCCCCAACAGGGAAAATAGCCCAGTAAGGAAAGGAAATAAAGAAAAATAAAAGTATTCAATTATAGTAGCAACATTAAAATAAATATTTCCTATAAAATCTATAAAAAACTTTAACAAAACAAGAGGAAGAGAAACTAGATAGAAGAGTGCCCTAGTGTACCCTCAAGCAAGGGAACTCTAACCCAAGACAGTGGAAGACCATGGTACAGAGGCTATGGCACTACCCAAGACTAGAGAACAATGGTTTGATTTTGGAGTGTCCTTCTCCTAGAACAGCTGCTTACCATAGCTGAAGAGTCTCTTCTACCCTTACCAAGGGGAAAGTTGCCACTGAACAATTACAGTACAGTGGTTAACCCCCTGGATGAAGAAGAATTGTTTGGCAATCTCAGCGTTGTCAGGTGTATGAGAACAGAGGAGAATATGTGAAGAATAGGCCAGACTATTCGGTGTGTGTGTGTGTGTGTGTGTGTGTGTGTGTAGGCAAAGGGAAAGAACTGTAACCAGAGAGAAGGGTCCTATGTAGTACTGTCTGGCCAGTCAAAGGACCCCATAACTCTGTAGCGGTAGTATCTCAACGGGTGGTTGGTGCCTAGGAGAAAGTATTAATGAGGTAGAATCATTTGAATATTTAGGAACTTTAATCTCTAATAGAGGGTCTTTAGAACTGGAGTTTATTAAAAGAATGAAAAAAACAAATCAGACAATGGCTAGGTTAAGTAAAATTTTGAAATCAAATCGCATGAAATTATATATCAAAATTACACTATATCAGTTTAGTGAGATTGGTGTTACTGTATGGACATGAGCCATGTTATGACAATGAAACTACCTCCAACAGATTTAGCAGATTTGAGAACAAAGCCATCAGAAGAATATTGGGAGTCAAATGGCAGGACAGAATTGGAAAGGAAATTATAAGAGAGATACTCAGGTGCCATATGTGGATTAGATCATTGTGAGGGGTAGATGGAGAGGTTTTGGCCATGCTCTTCGCACTCCTCAAGATAAATTAGTTCACTAAACATTTAACTGGGTTCCACCAGGTACGAGAAGAGTTGGAAGACCCAGGCCTATATGGCTGAAGACTATGAGGCGTGAAGCAGGAGATGATGAATGGAGAAGTATTGAATTAAAAGCTCAAGATAGAGACGACTGGTTGAATCTAACAGAGGCCCTTTGCGTCAATAGGCGTAGGGGGAGATGAGGATGATGATGAATAAAAGCTGGAAATATCATAGAGATGATAGTAATAAATTATTTTAAGGTTGAAAATGCTATAGTAAAAGTTAAGACGTCTTCAAAAAGCTTCACTCTGATGATAAACTTTAGAAAATATTTAGGATGCAAATTACTTACGACTGGGTCAGTACAAACAAAACTATATTACCCTAATAGACCTCTGATTATAGTTTCAATTGAAATAATGGGTTAAGTCCATATTTTTCAAGATTCATTTGTGTATACGGCCCATATATAAAAAAGAAGGTAGATAGAAAAGTAGGCCATCCCCCCAAAAAAAATTAATGAATAATGCAAATATTAGAAATAAATTGATGCTAAAAGACAAGGAGTATGATTGATGATTTTAAACCAACTTTGATACCTACGGCAATTATTATCTCTCTCTCTCTCTCTCTCTCTCTCTCTCTCTCTCTCTCTCTCTCTCTCTCTCTCTCTCTCTCTCTCTCTCTCACCACCGTATAATTAACAGGTAACATAATCTCATAACTGG
>NC_090733.1:102171335-102176335 GCF_036898095.1 Palaemon carinicauda | reverse complement strand
AGCTAATACCTGGAATAAACTTTCAATGGATGTAGTAAACAGTTACACGGTAAAAGAGTTCAAAAATAGGTTAGAGAAGATCATACGAACTCTCTGAATGCTTAAACTAAATCGCTCTACCAAATGCAAATGCAACCTCCACGGATGGACTAAAAATTTTTAAGACATCCAAAATCCTTGGAAGTCTCTCTCTCTCTCTCTCTCTCTCTCTCTCTCTCTCTCTCTCTCTCTCTCTCTCTCTCTCTCTATATATATATATATATATATATATATATATATATATATATATATATATATATATATATATATTTATATTTATACATAATTATACATATATATATATCCACACACACACACACATATATATATATATATATATATATATATATATATATATATATACATATATGTATATATATAAATATATATATATATGTGTGTGTGCGTGTGCGTGTGTGCGTACTTATATATTTACACATATACAGTAGTGTATATACAGATATATATATATATATATATATATTATATATATATATATATGTGTGTGTGTGTGTGTATATATATATACATATATACAGTATATATATATATATATATATATATATATATATATATATATATATACTGTATATATATATATTTATATATATATATATATATATATATATATATATATATACATATATATATATATATATATATATATATATATATATATATATATATATATATATATGTATATTGTATATACACCCCTGTATATATGTAAATGATATGTACACACATGGGCAGGGCATGTAATGAGAGTGACAGATAATGTATGGACATGAAGAATACCAGAATGAGTCCCTTGATATTGCAAACGAAGCAGGGGAAGGAAGATAAATCTATGGACTGACGACCTAAGAATATTTGCGGGTATAGACAGATGCAAGTGGAATGATGTGTCTGAGGCCTTTATATTGCAATGCGCTAGTAATGTATATATATATATATATATATATATATATATATATATATATATATATATATATATATATATATATGTATATATATACATACATATATATATATATATATGTATATATATATATATACATATATATATATATATATATATATATATATATATATATATATATATATACATATATATGAATGAGTATGTGTGTAGCCTACGTATTTATGCATATGTGTATGGATACATAATCTGTGCGCGAATAGACAATATGTAAAAAAAAAGAGGTACGGTAAGTGAAAAAGGGGACTTCCCCTTCCATTTTTCATTGGCGGCTGTCTCTTTGAGAGCAAAAGGTAGAGAGAGGTGATTACACTTCGCATAATGATTGCTCTGAACCACTGAAAGGAACCAATTACTCTGCCGTCGTTCATTCAAAATGTGACAACTTTTTCTAACCTTTTAAGCAAATGAATATTTCCTCATTACGCAGATGAAGGTAAAAAAGGGAATTTTTTTTTTCCTTTCGAATCTTTTCTTTCCTTTCCGTTATTTCATCGAACTTGTATTTTCTCTTTCGGCCATATTAATCATTTATGGTCTCTTTATGTGAATTTTCCGCCCTATTGAAATTAGATGATGTTCTCATGTTGAAGAAACTCTTTTTGCGTGTTAATTATTTCGGAGAAAATTAGTTTAGGTGTGATCTTTATAACTAAGTATATTTTTAACTCTCTCTCTCTCTCTCTCTCTCTCTCTCTCTCTCTCTCTCTCTCTCTATATATATATATATATATATATATATATATATATATATATATATATATATATATATATATATATATATATATATATATGTTACGGTCATTTTGAGGAATTGATCATTTTGGAAAATGACCAAAATATCTGTCAGTATGTGAAATTCCCAAATAATTGTGGTCATTTTGGAAAATGACCAGAAGTTTGGTCATTTTGCAAAATGACTATTAGTATCGTTGGTCATTTTGTAAAGTTACCCTCAATAGCTGCTGGTCATTATACAAAAATAAACAAATAGTAACTTAAAATTGATTAAGAAAAGTCTAAGTATTAATAAAGCTGTGTGTTTTATTCATTCAACATTAAAAACTTACATTACACATTACAAGTATATTAGAATATTGAAAGAACTAAAACTGAACTTGAAAATTATTTCAACAATTATCAAAATTAGCATTATCTGACTTGTTTGAACAACAGTTTCTGCATTTACATCTGCTGTTGCACAATACATCGTTTTTGAAGCATTGATAGCGTCTGCTCCGACATGACTGGGTGCAGCTACACTTACTGATCCCCTGGCCATGTCCCATCGAGTCTGCAATAGCTACCTCTCGCAGACTGACTTCGCGATCCTTTATTACCTCTTCGAATGACATAAATTTTTCAGCACATAAAGTGAACTGATTCCGACTGTACACCTGTTTAAGTAAACCATGTTTTGTCCCTAGTTTGTAAGTTCCGACATCCATTGCCTCAGTTATAATTGCCTTTGCATTCGCAAACTCCGCTCGTCCACGGTCAACAAGTGGAATAGGAACCATGACAGTGTCCCCTGCAAGGGCTGGCTTGAAACGCTGTACTGATTTATCCTTCATTTTTTTAAGCTTGCTTCTCTTGTTGTATTTTCAATTCCCTTCATTCAGCCTGAATGCTACGATTTCTATTGCATAGGCAACAGAGCACAGGGTCATCAACATTGTCATTTACTGTTGGACAATACTGACCAGAAGGATGACATGGAATGCTTTGACCACACGAGTTATAATTTATGGCACAACTTTCAACACTTCTCCCCTGTTCTACAGTTTGATCTTCTTCATTAACTAAACAAAGTGCTTCTGCAAGCTGCTCCTCTGTCTCCATGCCTTCCATTATTTCTTCTGGTATGTTGACAGCAGAAATACCAAGATGAGCCTTTTCTCCGTACATGGCTTCATAAGGTGTCCTGCCAATTCCAGAATGGAAGCGCGTGTTTTTCTGCCACTGAACAAAGCGCAGTCCATTTGACCATTGTGTAGTGTTGTTATTTTTCATCTAGCAAGCGAGTATTGCTTCAACATCTCTGTTTGCTCGTTCCACGGAACCCTGTGATTGAGAATATCTTGGTTTCCCATGAACTAGCTTACATTCTGGCCACATAGCCAGAACTTCCTTGATTACCTTATTTGAAGATTCTCTCCCATTGTCAGATTGAAGAATATGAGGGGCTACTTTATCACAGAAAATATCAACCAGGTGAAAAGCTACCTCCTCGGCAGTCTTAGTCTGTAGGGCTTGAAGGCATGTCATCTTGGTCAAGTGCTCCTGGTAATTGAAAATGAAATGGTACTTCCCATCTGGTTGACTCTGCATATCAATCAAGTCAACTTGCAAAGACACAGTACAAGACAAAATTATATGTAATGCAAATACATCATCATAATTATTATTGTCAGCAGAATTATTATTATTATTATTATTAGTAGTAGTAGTAGTAGTAGTGTCATGCATATAATTTATTACATTAAGGTGAGATTGGAAGGCTAGGAAATGCCTACAATAACTTAGTGAATAATAATGTTTATTTGTTTCGTTACTAACCTGAGCTCGAGTATTCATGCTGTTCGAGACGATTGGCTTAACAACCACACACTTCTTTTCTTTAACTGACATTCCTCACAATACTGCAAGAACAGCGTTATCTGATCACGTGAAAATACTTTTCTTACTTTCCAATGTGAAGCTTTTCAGTGTACAATATACTTGCAACAAATAAGTGATGAGAGGAGCACGAATATTTCCGTCCTCGGCCGAACCTCCGTAGGAACTAACTGACACTTAGACTTTTCCTAATCAATTTTAAGTTACTATTTGTTTATTTTTGCATAATGACCAGCAGCTATTGGGGTAACTTTACAAAATGACCAACGATAGTAATAGTCATTTTGCAAAATGACCTAACTTCTGGTCATTTTCCAAAATGACCACAATTATTTGGGCATTTTGCATACTGCCAGATATTTTGGTAATTTTCCAAAATGACCGGGCAGTTTGCAAACTGACCAATTCCTCAAAATGACCGAAACATATATATATATATATATATATATATATATATATATATATATATATATATATATATATATATATATATACATATATATATATATATATATATATATATATATATATATATATATATATATATATATATACATATATATATGTGTGTATATATATAAATATATATATATATATATATATATATATATATATATATATATACATACATATATAAATTATGTATATATATATACGTGAGATACTACGGCTAGAGTGTTATGGGTTTCCTTGACTGGGCAAACAGTACTACATTGGATCCTTCTCTCTGGTTAGTGTTCATTTTCCCTCTGCCTACACATACACCGAATAGTCCGACTAATTCTTTACATATTCTTCTCTGTAATCATACGCTTGGCAACACTTAGATTACTAAAAAATTCTTCTTCCCCCAATGGGTTACTGCACTGCCATTGTTCAGTGGCCACTTTCCTCTATGTAGGTGTAGAAGAGACTCTTTTGCTATGATAAGCAGCTGTTCTAGGAGAAGAACACTAACAATCAAGACATTATTCTCTAGTCTTGGGTAGTGCCATAGCCTATGTACCATAGTCTTCCACTCTCTGGGTTAGAGTTCTCTTGCTTGAGGGTACACTCTTGCTTACTGCTCTACCTTATTTCTCTTCCTCTTGTTTTGTTAAAGTTCATATATTTTATAAAAGAGATTTTTATTTGCATCTTGATACTGTTCTGAAAATATTCTAGTTTTCCTCGTTTCCTTTCCTCACTGTGCTATTTTCTCCATTGGAGCCTCTGGGCTTATAGCATCCTGCTTTTCCAACAAGGATTGTAGCTTAGCAAGTAATAATAATAACAACAACAACAACAATAGTAATAATAATAATAATAATAATAATAATAATAATAATAATAATAATATTACATGAATATGCATATACTG
>NC_090733.1:102146335-102161335 GCF_036898095.1 Palaemon carinicauda | reverse complement strand
CATATTCCTCATCAACTATTTTGATATCTTACATACGTTATCAGAAACCAAAAATCATACCCCGCAAACATTTTCCTTATTCATTTATAAAGTGTCTTTGATATATAAGATAATTTCTCAATCATAAATAATTAAATAAGTTAAATCTTCTACTGTAATAAAAATATAGATTTAAGTTGGATCAATAAGGTTAAATAATTCTCCTCATGTCCATATTGAGATTGAAAAGATGATACAGTAAACTATGAAATAAATTCTTATCGCAATAAAATGAGTAAAATTACTAAATATTAAAGCTCATTCTCCTCTACAAAAATGTAAAACTGATCGTTTTGAAATTGTATGCTATGCTGTTATTTATCTGAAATGAATAACTGATCTGTAAATGATTAATGCATGGTGATATTTAGAGCTTTACGATCCATTAATTATTATTAAGGCAACCACTGGAAGAATTAAAATTGTTGAAAAGTGCAATTTTTTAAAACATAATACATACCTTGAGTCTTGGAGTAAAATGCAATGTATCATCTGGGATTAGGGATTTGAATAAGATGTGTTTCATATTTAACATTATATAAACTTAAAATGTAACGCAGATTTTAAAACGTATATAAATAATATTGTACAAATAAACTTATACATAAAAATTTTATATGGAGCCTCTTCAGGGAAAAAACTACACCTTCGGGAACGTTTTTACTGTGATTATGCAACATTCATTTCAAAACCTTTAAGATATTTTCTACGTTAGTGTAGATGCTTAATTTTTTTCCTAGAGTCATACGAGCCATTACCTATCATTTGTATTGATATGATGGCATCTGCAATTCTTTATTACAGAAATAATCTTATTTCAATATTATCATCTAACGACACAACAAAGGCTGAAAATGATATTGGGATGATGACTTACTTTTGATAGGATGAGCTTTATTTCTTTTACTTTTAAACAGTAGAAGCTTTCATACTCAAGGGAGAAAAATTTGTAGTCAAACGATGTTATAAAAAGAAAGCTCATGTATTCTTATGATAAATATGTTTACTAACCAACGAGGCAGTGACAGACGTTTCGAAATGTTCAGGCAGCTTAATATGTTGAACCATTTTACAGTGAGGTAAAATCTAAACTACATCCTTTTCACCTGTCTATACCAAATGGTACATATGCTATCAATTGCTGAATTAGCTGACGGCTCTAATAATTTTTTGTAGAGAACGTTATGTGGTTTTGACAGGCTGCAAAAGAAATATCAGGATTTGAAAATTAAATTACTTCCCTGTTTAACAGAACCAGCTTCTTTATATTTGGGATAGAACATTGAACAAATTTGGGTTATTTTGAACATTATAAAGGGGTTTCTTGGTTTTCCTGAATGAATGCCTTAGGTTTACGGATATCTACTGAATATGGTACCTTAAGTTATGGAATGAGCTATAATAAAAAAAAAGAATAACATATATGTTGATATTACACTGGAAAAATAGAGATAAAACGATAAGTTTATATATATATATATATATATATATATATATATATATATATATACGTGTGTATGTGTTTATGTGTGTATGTATTTTATGGGTGTATATACATATATATATATATATATATATATATATATATATATATATGTATATATATATATATATATATATATATATATATATATATATATATATACTATATATATATAAAAGCAGTATATATATATATATATATATATATATATATGTGTGTGTGTGTGTGTATACAGTATATATATATATATATATATATATATATATATATATATATATATATATATATATATATATATGCATATATAGATATATATGAGTAAAAAATTATTGAATAAGGTATGGGAAAAAGCAGTTAAGAAAATCCCATATAGAGCAGGCATAGCCTTTGTAGAGAGAGAGAGAGAGAGAGAGAGAGAGAGAGAGAGAGAGAGAGAGAGAGAGAGAGAGAGAGAGAGAGAGAGAGAGAGAGAGAGAGAAAGAGAGAGAGAGTTTACACCTGTTTAGGTCCTATTTTCCATAAGCATTTGACATTTTTCATGAGTTATATGAAGCATGTTAAGAAAAGCTAGTCACATTTATTATAGTACTATTTTCTCTATAATATCATCCTGAGTAGCAGGTCCTCTTTATTATTATTATTATTATTATTATTATTATTGTTATTATTATTATTATTATTATTATTATTATTATTATTATTATTATTATTATTATTATTTTATCTATACTACATCCCTAGATGGTAAAGCAGGATGCTCTAAGCTCAAAGGCTCCAACAAGGAAAATATATCCCAGTGAGGAAAGGAAATAAGGAAATATTAAGCTGCAAACAATTGAAATAACATATTTTAAGAACAGTAACAACCAGTAAGGAAATATAATTCTCTTTTTCCCCAAACATCTTTTCCCATCTCGCGTTTACCCTTCTGGTATAGGAAGTTTCGACGTAAACAAGAAGGTATCTTGTTCTTAGCTGGAAGGAGTGGAACACTGAACGTCAATTAGTGTTATTTGTGTGTCCGGGTATCTATCTGCCTCATGTACGGATGATGGGAGAAACTTGAAGTAGGTGTTATAAAGATTTTTTTGTTAGTCGAGGTGAAAAATCTTTAATAAATACTCACATGTAATAAAACAATGGTAAACAATGTAAATTGTGTTAATTTTGAGACACAAGAGCGAAAAAAATTGAGTATTGTTGACGGTTTATAAGCACAACTTAAGACAAGAACAAAATAGAGATTTTTTACCACCAATAAAGGTTAATGGAGTCCATCATGGCCTAAAATCTATGTGGTGAAAATTTTGTCAAAATCCGTCAAGAAGTTTTGACGTTATCTTTAAAATAGCGCAAAATGAAAATTCGGATCTAGAATCCGGTCCCGAATCGTCTCCAAATCCAAAGTGGTCGAAAATGACCTAAGATCTATCTGTGGTGAAAATTTCGTCAAAATCTGTCTAGTAGTTTCGACGCAATCCTGTCCACATACGGGCACAGAAAAAATAAACAAATAAATAGAAACCGGATCCGGATTTAATGAGATCGTCCATGACCTAAGATCTATCTGTGGTGGCAATGTCGTAAAAATCTGTCGAGTAGTGTTGACATAATCCTGTTCACAAACACACAGACAAATTAAATAATAAATAAATGAACTAGAATCCGGATACTAATCCGGATCATCTACAAAATTTAATGTGGTCGTCCATGAACGAAGATCTATTAGTGGTGAAAATTTCGTCAAAAACCCTGTAGTAGTTTTGTCGCTATCTTTAGAATGGCGAAAAATTCAAATCTAGATCTAAAATCCGGATTCGGGTCCGGATCAGCTCCAAAATTTAATGGGGTCGTCCATGTTCAAAGGTCTATCTTCGGTGAAAATTTCATCAAAACCAGTCTTGTAGTTTTGACGTAATTCTGTCCACAGACACAAATAAATCAACCGACTCGATCGCAATACCTCCTTGGCGAAGGAAATAAAAAATTAAGTATCAAATTAATTCCCAAAATAAATTAAAAGTTTTACCATACAAAATAATTCAGATATAATTTGGATTAGATGTTAAAGAGATGTTTTTTTACTTAGGCCGAAATATTCTATAATGAATGTTCTCGTATAATAAAGCAAATTTTTATAATGGGAATGTTACTAATTTCAATACAGAGGAGCGAAAAAGTGTTGCTTTATGGTTTATATAACCACAATTTAAAAGAAGAAATCAAGTATCAGATAAATGTTAAAAAATTAATTAAAAGTTTTAAGATATGAAAAATATATTAAAATGATTATTCAGTTGAAATTATCACCAACATTTATATTCCCGTGGGAGATAAGCAAAAATGAATCTAATAGTCTTGCGCATGAAAGATAATTTTTTCTTGTTGGAGTTTAAGTTATCCATCACTCCTTTTGTTATGAGAATCTAGAAAAAAAAAAAAAACCTTTCCTATTTCACTGATGCTCTAATCCTCTGAAACTTACTTATAAGACAATTCTAGCTGCCAAGTTTATGTCTGCAACTTTGCTGTTTCTATTGAGTATGAGTTCAACTTTTTATGCAATGGTTCGTAGTTATTGAAAGATTTTTTGGGGTCTAGGCTGTTTTTACTGCTTTTTGGGTAGGGGATTCAAATTCCAACCGGAGGGAGGGGTAAAAAGATGAGATAATCACATTAAAAAATATATTTCATCTGTATTTTTTTTTAGCTTAGATACTTTTGGCTGGGTTTTGACAAACTCAGAAATTCATGATTTTCCGGAACTCTCTCTCTCTCTCTCTCTCTCTCTCTCTCTCTCTCTCTCTCTCTCTCTCTCTCTCTCTCTCTCTCTCTATATATATATATATATATATATATATATATATATATATATATATATATATATTTATATATATATATATATATATATATATATATATATATATATATATATATATATATATATATATATTCTGAGGTCCAATTTTAATAGAATTGGTATATTTCATTTCTATGTGGAATATCCATCAGGGTAATAAAAACTTGATCCTGGCTCTGCAAATCTCAATATTTCTTTCTTAATGGAGTTTATGAAAGCATATAGATAACTTACATTAGTATTCTTTCAGCCGGAATCCAGCTTTAGATGTTGCAATTTTTTATTGTCTTGATATCACTGTAACAGAAAATGGGAATTTTAATGTTCACAATAGAGGTTGGTTGAATTCACATTCTCCTACTGATTCCTATTACTTAAGATCTTTTGAATTAGGTATCAACAAATAATGCACGAGGCTACAGTCATTCGTTAAGTTGTTTCCACCTCGTATTCACAGATTTACCCT
Source organism: Palaemon carinicauda (assembly GCF_036898095.1). Taxonomy (NCBI): domain Eukaryota; kingdom Metazoa; phylum Arthropoda; class Malacostraca; order Decapoda; family Palaemonidae; genus Palaemon; species Palaemon carinicauda. The sequence continues at coordinate 102,156,487 of NC_090733.1, read as the reverse complement.
GGGTCATAACAAGCAATGTTGTTTTTCCTTCTGAGATTTTTTAACTTTTGACTTTGTTCCTGAATCAAACTGTGAGCAAATCATTGATTGAGACCACAAGCAATTGTGGTCATTGCTTGCACCTAATATTTACTTGTGTGTGGTGAAAATATTCCTACTGGAATGTCTTATCCTTTTTTAGTATCGATAGTAATCAAGACTGAACAATGTATCCTTTAGTCTATGAGCCAGGACCAGATTTTTCACTAATTGGTACCACCCAGGGTGGCAAATCATAGTGTTGATTTTTAGAAAGATACATACCTACCGCTAATATTTTCATGTGATAACCATTGCTTTGTGGTAGCTTAAATATGGTTATGAGCCGTTAAATAATATCACCCTGTTAACTCAAAAACTTGGATTTTTCCCCTTTAGCTGGTAATACCTAGTTTATATATTTCTATTGACTGGATATCAGGTATTGGCTACATGTATTTGTGTATTTATAAAGAAACTAGACCCCTAGATACCTAATTATATTGGTTCTGTGTCATTTTTTGTTCTTTTTTTAGGTAAAACAGCTCAAGAGGAAAAATTAGGGGGTGGGGCAAGTTCTTGTCCCACAAAATTTAAACAATACACTTCAGATGCATCACATCCTATTTGGCTGCTTAAGGCATGATCAGGCAACATTTCAAGGACTTACTTGTCAATGTGAGAGACACATTTGTAACAGTAACTGCTGTTTCCTTGAAAATTAAAAATCAAATTAGAAATATTTGGCGGTTCTGGTCCGATCCGCATACCAACTTCGCCGTGCAATTTTACTAGTTGCGTTTTTACATCTGCCTTATTAACTAGCATAATACACTGAAACAGACTACTCTATGTATACATAGAAGGGAAGACAAAATCAAAGCCATAAACTATACCATGTGCCCCTTTTATGTGGTATAAAAGAATGCATACATAATATCACTATAGGAAACAGATAGGGAATAGTATTATTGTTCAAGCAGACGTTATTTACGCATGTCCATTGTATACCATAAGCAAGCTATATGCACAACAATATAGCTTCATGTTCTTGTTAACTTTATGGTTTTTTTGTACATATATCGACAAAAATATCAGTTTTAATCATTTTTATCATCATCATAATCATCGTCCGAGTCATCTTTCCTCAGAGTATTCGTTTGGCCAGTTCTCTCCTCCTGCCGTTGCGCTTCTTGGTCGAATTTCTTTTGACGAACATCTTGAAGGCGTTTCATAACGACGGAACCCAATTGAACCATTGATCCCTTGCAATTAAAATATCCTTTTTATGCGTAAGAGGTCTCGTGTCTCAAATTTCCTCTCCTGATGATGATGATTTAGACTGACTCGCCTATATACAAGGCGGACCACGTCCCCTTGTGTTGGCAGCCCGTAAAGGGAACGGAGCGCTGGTTGTATCTTTTAAAAGCTGTTACTTGTGTTGGATGACACGAACACTGATGACAGACAGATGATGATGAGTCTGACACAAAATGACGACCTAAGCTGGAGCCCGAATTTCAAATCCGGGGCGCAATAAACCAAAAATCTCCAATCCCAAAGCCGTTCCTTCGTCGGTCCTAGATAATTATTTTTCTTATAAGCACGTGCTTACAGGAAGATGTCCAATTGGAGTGTCTCTCCTTAGAAGTTCTTCCTTTTAGAGGAAAAAAATTACTTCAGATTGAAGAATTTTAGCTTTCTCTGGTCCTTCAATATTCTCTACTTCTGTGTAGTTTCCGCCTTATTCTGCACAATCTTTATTTTTGGATCTTCAACATTATGGACTTTACTTTCTCATTACAAATCCGCACTTTCGTAAAGTGATCAACGAATAATAACTAGTTCTCCTTTTCGGATACTTTATTTCTTCTCTCCCGTTCTATTTCCTGTCTCCCTCTTCTTCCTGCATTTTCTGTCCGAATCCTTTCAAATGAATCAGTTATTAGTCTTCAAAATTCTTGTTTAGCTTTTCATAACTACCTTCCTGATTCCACTTGTCGTTGATCCCTTTCGTCTTAGAAGAAAGAAGTCTTCAAAACAAGAATCTTGAAGACTTCTTCTTTCTCTCCATGAGGAAGAAGAAGTCTTCAAAACAAGAATCTTGAAGACTTCTTCCTCATGGAGAGAAAGAAGAAGTCTTCAAGATTCTTGTTTTGCTTTTCATGACAGCCTTCCTGATTCCACTTGTCGCTGATCCCTTTCATCTTAAAAGAAAGAATTCTTCAAAACAAGAATCTTGAAGACTCCTTTCTCTCCATGAGAAAGAAGAAGTCTTCAATGCAAGTATCTTCAAGACTTCTTCCTCATGGAGAGAAAGAAGGTCTTCAAGATTCTTGTTTTGCTTTTCATGACTGCCTTCCTGATTCCACTTGTCGCTGATCCCTTTCTTCTTAGAAGAAAGATGCCTTCAAAACAAGAATCTTGAAGACTTCTTTCTCTCCATGAGGAAGAACAAGTCTTCAAAGCAAGTACCTTGAAGACTTCTTCCTCATGGAGAGAAAGAAGAAGTCTTCAAGATTCTTGTTTTGCTTTACATGACTACCTTCCTGATTCCACCCTTCATGTTTTTTTTTTAAATAAGCTAGATGCAGGAACTCTCTATTCTTGGCTGGGCAGGGCTGGCCCCCTTCCTGCTAGCCCTTCCCACTGGCAGGGTGGGGCTCCCCCCCCCCCTTCCCGCTGGCAGGGTGGGCCCCCCCCCCCTTCCCACTGGCAGGGCGGGGCTCCCCCCTTCCCGCTGGCAGGGCGAGGCTCCCCCCTTCCCGCTGGCAGGGCGGGGCCCCCCCCCTTCCCGCTGGCAGGACGGGGCTCCCCCCTTACCCCTGGCAGGGCGGGGCTCCCCCCTTCCCGCTGGCAGGACGGGGCTCCCCCCTTACCCCTGGCAGGGCGGGGCTACCTCCTTCCTGATGGCAGGGAGAGGCTCCCCCCTTACACCTGGCAGGGCGGGGCTCCCCCCTTCCCGCAGGTAGGGTGGGGCTCTCCCCTTCCTACTGGCAGGGAAGGGCTCCCCCCTTTCCGCTAGCAGGGCTGGGCTCCCCCCTTCCCACTGGCAAAATTCATCATATATATATATATATATATATATATATATATATATATATATATATATATGTGTGTGTGTGTGTGTGTGTGTGTGTGTGTGGGTGTGTTTAATATATATATATATATATATATATATATATATATATATATATATATATATATATATATATATACATATATATATATATATATATATATATATATATATATACACATATATATGTATATATATATATATATATATATATATATATATATATTATATCTATATATATATATATAGCGTCGAGTTTATATCACCCACTTACATAAAGCTCAATTTCAAAATAAATATAATCTTGAGAAACATTATAAGCTCCATTCTCTAGAGCCATGATGTTCGTGAAGTGAATCTTTAACTCACTAAGAGTTGGAATTGTTGAAAGACAAACAGGCAAGAATGGAAGTAATAGGAAGTAATAATGTCGTTTCTGGAAGGGTTGCAAGATTTCGGTAGGTTTGAATAAATGGATAAATTTCAGGAATTTGGAAGGTAAGAAGAACTAATTACGTTTAATAAATCCAAAGAAATATCTTGCAATTCCAAATTATAAAATGGCTCAGTGCGCGGCCCAATATTCACCTCGTCAGAACTCTCAAAATTTACGTTTTGGTCCAATTATTATTATTATTATTATTATTATTATTATTATTATTATTATTATTATTATTATTATTATTATTACCTCTGCCAAGGAGGACATGTTTTCACCTCTGTCTATTTGTTTGTCACTAACCTAACTCAAAAAGTTACGGGTGAATTTTGACCAACGTAATACAAATATATTAAAAACGATGTATTCAGGCCGAATCTCTCTCTCTCTCTCTCTCTCTCTCTCTCTCGCTCTCTCTCTCTCTGAATGTCATTTAGGCCGGCAACTCATGTATGGTGTTTTTTTTTATTATTATATTTTATCGAACCATATCTGAATATACTTTTTCTTTCATCGGTGACTTGAACAAGACTAATGTCGAAATAATCTAATGTAGCTGTTAACGGAAGGCATTGTTTAGCTGCGATACTCCAATAATTTCTACATGACTTGTCGGATTCATGATATATATACATACATATATATAAATATACAGTATATATACTTATATATACATGTGTATGTATGTGTGTATTCAGTATTTGCAGTGGATATTCGAAACGTCAAATGATAAAACAGAATGAAATATGGCAACTCGATTTGTAAAATTCTAATGCTTTCACTAGCAAAAACACCCCTTTGCTATCTTTGATTCATTAAGGTTGGAGAGGGCTCCGCCCATTTCATAGTAGTAGTAAGAAGAGCAACACCTTTTCTGTTTTGTCATGGGAACACTAGAGACATCTGACGAAAGATTTCGCCCGGGTGTCTGCGTTCTTTTGATTCTAACTGTACATAACTTCAGTTATGTACAGGATTTCATCATCATCAATATGATTTAGGAGTAAGTGACTTAAACTAACTGACTTCAATGGAAACTCTGAAAAGAGTAAAGATTGCACATTATGATTGAGAATCTTACCTACATCATCTACTTCTTAGCATTCCGGAAAAAAATGAAAATTCTGAAAGGAATATCTTTAAAAATGTCTTCAACTGCTGAAAATCTGAAGAAAAACTCAATTCAAATACAGTAGTCTAATCTTCTAACATTATCATGGGTTCACACACCAATTATTGACAGAAAACCCCCACTTTTACAACAAATTACAAAGGTTGTAAAAATAGAATAAAATAAAATAAATAAAAACAAATAAAAAATAATAGCAAAAACTTTGAGTGGTCTAAAAATATATTAAGCTACTCCGTTGAAGAGGTTATCACATTTATATGTACTTATAGGGACCCAATCTACAAATTGGTGCTAAAAAAGTTTTGCCACCACCGGTGGTACCGATATCTTGTCTGGCTCATGGACTACTTTACGATATTAATCAATATCTTAGCAAATTTTCAAAGTATTTTCTGGTATCTTAGGTTTTCAAATGATACGAGCCTGTTGTTCCTTTAGACGGAAATGTTGTCAATATAAATGATAGGTATACTCTACTTCTTGGACATTGGACCACCGCGTCATGGTTAAGGTAGAGTCCAATGACAATTACAGTTGCTTCTATATAAATAAAAAAGAACTTTCTCATTTTGGGAAAAGCAGCACATTTTGTTTTACATGGAATAACTATGCTCAGCTAAGACCTGCTGTCGCTCAGAGAGTTTAAAGAAGCCTTTTCTGATACAGCCCAGGAACATAAACGATAAGCTGGTCTCAAATCTTCTCTAGTTGGCCAGGACTTGAATGTTTATTTTTGGTTTAAGCCAAAGAGAAGGCGTGATCGGCTTAGTAGTTAGTAGAGTACTGAGAAAATCGATATGCTTCGTTGAGGATTTCTTGGAACTCTTGTACTGTCCTGTCTAGCTTGGCTTTTCGATACCGATAAATGAACCTTATTTGATTTGATTTTAATGACATGTAGACAACAATGCTAGTTTTCCAATCTTTTAAAAAGATGCTGGATCCCTTCCCTGCTTGTCAATCTATCTGATATTTTCCTCAAATTGTCTAGGTAAATTTATTCTAACATTTGTTGGAGAATTAGTTATATTACTTCAATCGTTAAATATAGTGGTAGCAGCTCGCAGCATGTAGATGAAACTTATTCTATGAGAACCATTATCAAAAGAAAAAATTAAAAACAAGACTAAAAATTCAAAATATTTGTATATGTAACTAACTACATTTGATTGAACATCACAAGCACCAAGGTCTAAAACGCATTCAGATCTTGACTAGGACTTTATTTCCAATAACTATACAGAAACCGAGAACTGAAAAAAATATGGAAATAATGGAAATATCGAGATAGGTCTATACTTATACTGAATATTCCCCTGTATTGTAAGATACCCATTCGTCTAGATGAATACTAGTTTAGGTTAGAATTAGGTAACATATTCAGTTTTGTGTTCGGAAGATGTAATCCCGTTCTACAAATATATATATATATATATATATATATATATATATATATATATATATGCTTATATATGTTCCCATTTCCGTTGAGATCCAACCGCTAGAGAGCTATGTGTTCCTTTGACTGGCCAGGCAGTACTACATTGGATCCTTCTCTCTGGATACGGTTCACATGCACCGAATAGTCTGGTCTATTTTTTACAGAATCGCCTCTGTTCTCATACACCTGACAACACTGATATTACCAAACAATTCTTCTTCACAGAAGGGATTAACTACAGCACTGTAATTGTTCTATAGCTACTTACCTCTTGGTAAGGGTAGAAGAGACTCTTTAGCTATGGTAACAGCTCTTCTAGGAGATGGACACTCCATAATCAAACCATTTTTCTCTAGTTTTGGGTGGTGCCATAGCCTTTGTACCATGGTTTTCCACTGTCTTGAGTTAGAGTTATCTTGCTTCAGTCTATACGCGGGTACACTATTGTGACGGGCCAAGATAGGCTGTGACTAAGAAGGCAGGATGAAAGCAACCGAATAATTTATTACAGAACACCAGCTTATATATACATCAAGTCCAGGCAAGAAGGACATAAAACATAACAGGCAATTTCATGTTCAACCGACAACCATTTCTGTTAACAGTTACCGGTAAGAAAAACAGACATGTTTATTCAGGTCCCTGTCAGTGCAAGGGGAGAGCGAAGATACGAAGCATAATGTATAAAAAAAAAAAAAGAAATGTCTTTACTATGTACGATGGTGTGAGACACGGTTGGTACATGGCTCCCCCCCCCAAAAAAAAATGACATACTGTACATGTTAAATATGGCACCCTGATCTAGAGAGGCGAACTGTAGACGGGTCATCGGCAGGAGATAAGTAGGTTTTAGACGATCAATGGAGACCCAGTCTTCTTTGCCACGAATGTTTAGTAGGAATGCTTTCGGACTGCGTCAGATCACAAGGAAAGGGCCCATGTAAGGGGGCGTTAGTGTCGTTGCGTAGAAAGACGTGCGTTGCAGAGTGTAAGTCTGTCGGTATGTGATGCTTTGCTAGGGGGTTTGTAAGTCTGGCGACATGGAGTAAAATTTCCCACGATGTGACGTATGCGCTGGAGATCCTCGGAGGAGGTTGCAGAAGGAAAAAATTCGGCAGGGACGACCAACGGGTCGCCATACACCATTTCAGCTGCCGAGACTTCCAGGGCGTCTTTAGGAGTGGTCCTTAGTCCCAGGAGGACCCAGGGAAGCTGAGTAAACCAGTTGGAATCCTTGCAGCAGGACATCAAAGCTGCTTTGAGGGTGCGATGAAAACGTTCAACCATTCCATTGGCAGCAGGGTTGTAGGCAGTTGTCTGATGTAGGGTGATGCCCAGGAGATTCACTAATGATGTCCACAATTGAGAGGTGAAAGTGGTACCCCTGTCAGAAGTAATATGCTCAGGGATATCAAATGTTGCAATCCATCCTGAGAGTCAGGCAGATGTACATGAGGCGGACGTTGCAGTTTCCATGGGAATGGCCTCAGGCCAAAAAGTGGAGCAGTCAATGACGGTAAACAGGTAACGATGTCCTTGTGATTTGGGTAGGGAGCCTACAACGTCGACGTGAATGTGGGCAAAACGACGCTAAGGTTGAAGAAAAGGGCCCACTCCTGAATCCGTGTGTCGATGTACTTTGGAAGCTTGGCAAGAAGTGCAGGCGCTGACCCAATCCTTAGCATCGTTAGAAATGCCGTGCCAAATGAAATTCGTCTTCAGCAGCTGTGCAGTAGAACGGCACGAGGGATGTGAAAGGCTGTGAATGAACTCAAACACTTATCGGCGCAAGGGAGCAGGAATCCAAGGTTGCGGTCTACAGTACTGACGTCACAGAGGAGGGTGGTGTTGGAGTCTTCGAGGGTGATGTCTTCCCAACGGAGGGATGTGCAGGATGACCTACATGCTTGATACTCTGGATCCTGTTTTTAGGCTTCAGCCAAGGCGTTATAATCCAATCCTAGTTGAACGGCAGCCAACGTGTTTCTTGACAGGGCATCGGCAACGGGATTCATTTTCCCAAGGTCGTGTTGAAGGGTATAATTGTATTCAGCCACAGTGAAGAGATGTTGGTATAGACGGGCGGACCAGGCGTGTAGACTATCGAGTGAAGGCGTACACCAGAGGCACGTGGTCTGTGCGAATGACGAAGGGTGTACCTTCTAAGAAATGGCAAAAGTGACAGACAGCCAAGTGCACCACCAGCAATTCGCGATCGCAGGTAGAATAACACGATTCTGCCTTGGACAGTTTTCTGCTGAAGAAGGCCAATGGGGGGGGGAGCCGTTGACCACCTGTTCGAGTACTGCACCAATAGCGACGTTGCTGGCATCAGTGGAGAAAAGGAGAGGGGTATGTGGGATGGGAAAAGTGAGAGCAGCAGTGGTTGATAGGACCTTCTTTGCAATGTAGAATGCTGCTTCTTGAAGGGGACCCCACTTCAGCTCTTTTGGCTTACCCTTGAGGGAGGCGTAGAGGGGAGCAAGAGTGGCGGCAATGGCTGGCAGAAAACGGTGATAATAGTTGATCATGCCCAAGACTTCCTGCAGAGCTTTGACAGTCGAGGGCGTGCGGAAGTTCTGAACGGCTGCTACCTTCTCAGGGAGGGGATGGACTCCTTCAGGAGTGATGTGGTGCCCTAAGAATGACAGTTCGTTGGCACCAAAGGTACACTTGCCATACCGGTCTACAAGGCCGTTTTGTTGCAGGCGGTCGAGCACAATGCGCAGGTGACGGAGGTGTTCCTCTTTTGAGAAAGAGAACACAAGTATGTCGTTCACATAACATACACAGAAGGGGAGGTTCCCTAAGATGCCATCCGTTAGACGTTAAAAAGTGGCCCCAGCATTACGAAGGCCAAAACAGGAGTAATTGAAGGTGTATGTACCAAACGGAATGGTGATGGCAGTCTTGGGGATGTCTTCTGGGTTAATAGGCACCTGATGATACCCCTTCAGGAGGTCGAGCATGGAGAAAATCTTCGCTTTGTGCAGGTAGTAGGTCGCATTGACGATGTTTGGAAGGAGGTAGTGATCCGGTTCCGTTTGCATATTGAGGCGCCTGTAATCCCCGTACGAACGGAGGGAGCTGTCTTTCTTCAGAACGATGTGTAAGGGTGACGACCTTGAGCTGGAGGAATTTTGGCAAAGGCCCATTTCCTCCATTTCGGCAAACGTCTGTTTGGCAGCTGTCAATCAATTCAGTGCCAGACGTCTGAATTTTGCTAAGACTGGGGGTCCCGTCGTCTTGACATGGCGATAAATACCGTGCTGGGCAGGAGCCGCGGGCGTTTGGCAAAGTTCTGGACGGAAAACATCCGGGTACGACGTGAGGAGGTGGGCATAGGCATCCATGGGTGCGCTGATGTGGAGAGCGAGGTTGGAGGGGGCGGGTTGAAGGTGGAAATGAGAGAGGAAATCCGCACCGAGGATTGGCAATGTGACGTCAGCAACGAGAAATTTCCAATTATATTTACCGTTTCCAAACTATAATGTGAGGTTCTCATAACCGTAGGTGGGTATCGTAAATCCGTTGGCAGCTACCAGGCAGACTTCGGCAGACATAGACAGGCTCCGTCGTGTCTTGAAGAGTTCCTTTGGCAAAAGAGAACGACAAGCACCCGTGTCTACCTAAAATCGCACGCCCGTTCCTGCATTATGTAAAAAGAAAAGATTAGAAACACGGGAGGCCACCGCCACAAGCGATGGCCTGCTTACACGTTTTTTGGCCACTGACAATCCTTGGCACATCTCTTCGCGGCTGTCCCAAATCTTGAGTGGTAGTAGCAAAACTGTGGCCGATTGGCGGCAGTAAGTGGCTGTAGAAATTGCTGGTTGAGGCGCGAGCAAGTGGTGGGTCATGGGTAGCTTTGTCGCCGCTCCGGCATGTCACGGGGTAGGTGTGTATGTCCTACGGCATTCACATCAGCTTCGGTTGATGTGGAAGAGGCGTCCTCTTCGTCAGGAGTGGAGGCGCTGATGGAGGTCTTGAAGTTCGTTAAGTGGCTGTCCATAAGGGCGTCAGCTTTGGTCATCAAGTCCTTT
>NC_090733.1:102138835-102141335 GCF_036898095.1 Palaemon carinicauda | reverse complement strand
TATCATTTAGCCATGGCTTCGTATGTCGTTTAGGCATGGCTTCCTGTGTCATTTAGCCATGGGTTCGTAAGTCATTTAGCCATGGCTTCATATGCCGTTTAGGCATAGCTTCCTGGGTCTTTTAGCTATGGCTTCGGATGTCATTTGGCCATGACTCCATATGTTGATTAGGCGTAGCTTCCTGTATCTTTTAGCTATGGCTCCGTATGTTATTTAGTAATGGCTTCATATGTCGTTTAGGCTTTGCTTCTTATGTCTTTTAGTCATGGTTCGGTGTATCATTTAGCCATGGCTTCCTATTTCTTTAGCCACGGCTTTGTATGTCGGTTTAGGCATGGCTTCCTGTGTTTTTCAGCCATGGCCTCGTATGTTATTTAACCATGGCTTCGTCTGTCCTTTTAGCCATGGTTTCCTGAGTCTCTTAGCCATGGCTTCGTATGTCCCTTTAACCATGGCTACATATGTCATTTAAGGTATGGCTTCCTGTATCTTTTAACCATGGCTTCGTATGTCGCTTAGCCATGGGTTTATATATCTTTTAGGCATGACTTCGTATGTCGTTTAGGCATGGGTTCCTGTGTCTTTTAGCTATGGCTTCGTATGTCATTTAAACATGGCTTCGTATGTTATTTAGGCATGGCTTCCTGTATCTTTTATCAAGGGTTTCGTATGTCAATTATCCATGGCTTCATATGTCATTTATGCATGGCGTCCTGTGTCTTTTAAGCATGGCTCCGTATGTCATTTAAGCATTGCCTCCCGATTCTTTTAGCCATGGCTTCATATGTCAATTATTGAAGGCTTTGTTTGTCGCTTATCCATGGCTTTCTGTGCCTTTTAGCCAAGGCTTCGCATGTCCTTTAACCATGGCTTTGTATGTTGTTTAGATATGGCTTCCTGTGTCCCTTAGCCATGGCTTTATGTCATTTAGCCATGGTTTCATATGGCGTTTAGGCATGGCTTCCTGTGCCTTTTAGCGAAGGCTTCGTATGTCCTTTAACCATGGCTTTGTATGTTGTTTAGATATGGCTTCCTGTGTCCCTTAGCCATGGCTTTATGTCATTTAGCCATGGTTTCGTATGTCATTTAAGCAGGGCTTCTTGGGTCTTTCAGCCATAGCTTTATATGTCATTTAGTCATGGCTTCATAAGGCGTTTAGGCATGGCTTCCTGTGTCTTTTAGCCATGGTTTCGTATGTTGTTTAGCCAAGGGTTCGTATGTCTTTCAGCGATGGCTTCCTTTGTCATTTAGCCATGTATTCATATGTAGTTTAGCCATTGCTTCATATGCTCTTTAGGCATGGCTTCCTGAAGTGTTTTCGCCTGGCTTCGTATGTCATTTAGCGTTGGCCTCGAATGATGTTTAGGCATGGCTTCCTTTGTTTTTTAGATATGGCTTCGTATGTTATTTAGCCATGTCTTCATGCGCCGTTTAGGCATGGCTTGCTGTGTCTTCTACCCGTAACTTTGTATGTCATTTAGCCATGGCTTCCTGAGTCCTTCAGCCATGGCTTCGTATGTCATTTACTCTTGGTTTCGTAAGGCGTTTAGGCATAGCTTCCTTTGACTTTTAGCCATGGCTTCGTATATCATTTATCCATGGCTTTGTATGTCTTTAAGCCATAGGTGCGTATGTTTTTTACCAATGGCCTCCTGCATCTTTTAGCCATAGCTTCGTATGTCATTTAGCCATGGCTTCGTATGTTGTTTTGTCTTTGATTCCTTTGTCATTTAGTAATGGCTTCATATGTCATATAGCCACGGTTTAGTATGTTGCCTAGGCATAGTGTCCCGTGTCTTTTAGCCAGGTTTTCGTATGTCAATTAGCCATGGGTTCATATGTCGTCTAGGCATGGTTTTCTATGTATTTTTAGCCATTGCTCTGTATGTCTCTTAGGCATGGCTTCCTGCGTCTTTTAATCATATCTTTGTATGTCGTTTAAGCATGGGTTCCTGCGTCTTTTAGCTCTGCCTTCATATGTCGTTTAGCCATGGTTCCGTATGTAGGTTAGACATGTTTCCTGATTCTTTTAAGCATGGCTTCCTATTCCATTTAGTCCTGGCTACGTGTGTTGTATAGGCATGGTTTCCTGTGTCTTTCAGCCATGCCTTCATAAGGTTTTCTAGGAGAAGGACACTCCAAAATCAAACAATTGTTTTCTAGTCTTGGGTAGTGCCATAGCCTCTGTACCATGGTCTTCCACTGTCTTGGGTTAGAGTTTTCTTGCTTGAGGGTACACTCGGGCATACTATTCTATCTAATTTTTCTTCCTCTTTTTTTGTTAAAGTTTATATAGGAGATATTTATTTTAATGATGTTGCTTCTCTTAAAATATTTTATTTTTCCCTTTTTCCTTTTCTCACTGGGCTATTTTCCCTGTTGGAGGCCCTGGGCTTTTGGCATCCTGCTTTTCCAGCTAGGGTTGTAGCTTAGCAAATAATAATAATAATAATAATAATAATAATAATAATAATAATAATAATAATAATAATAATAATAA
>NC_090733.1:102128835-102133835 GCF_036898095.1 Palaemon carinicauda | reverse complement strand
CATTTCGATATAACTTCACAATGTTTTTGTTTCAGAGGATTTCACGAATATTTGTCAAGTAATGAAAACTTTCGTTGAGATCTATAAAATGCCTTAGTTTTCTATGTTATATTTGGTGTCTATCTATTATAAGTTTTATCGGGGAAAGAAACAACATTAAAGATACACTCAGTTCAAATGAAAGGCTTTTCAAAATAATTTTATGGTAGCATTTTACAACTATAGAAAATTCCAGATATTTCCTTTGCCAAAGAGCTTAGGAGTAAACATGTTGCTCACTTCAATCTCTTTTTCCTACAGCTCTTTTAATAGATAAATTTATACTTTCACCAGGGGTATATTGAACAGTATTAATTCACTTTGATGTAAAATTTAGTAAAATAAAAAGAAAACTCCGGAAAACCGGAATATTTGTTAAGAAAGCTTTGTTAAATCAAAAGAAAAATCCAGACAATAAGGTTTAAAGGCCGCTCATGAATGGCAGAGGCAAGGGACAGTAACAGTGACCTATCAAGCAGGACAATGCCCTAGACACCATTCATATATACATATGATCAGCACCCAAGCCCCTTCTCCATCCAAGCTAGGACCAAGGAGGGCAAGCCAATGGCTGCTGATGACTCAGCAGATAGACCAATAAGCTCCCCCAAACCCTCCATAATTAGCTCACAAGGATGGTGAGGCTGCAGCAACCAAAGAAACTATCGAGTTTAAGCCGGACTCGAACCCCAGTCTGGCATTCACCAGTCAGGGACGTTACCGCATCAACCACCACAACCACTGAATATTTACAAAGAAAATCTGAAATTTCATTTTGAAAATGATATTTTGAAAAGGCAATTTTATTTTCCCAACGAGGTTCAAAAAGATCACAAGACGAAGAAGTCAGTCTTTCGAAACCCTCACAGGAAACCCAACACAGCTTTGGCCTCTGGGCTTTGCTCTCTCTTCCGAATAGGAAGTATTGAAAACTGTGATTATCCTCATTTTGTATCTTCTTGTGATAGCTTGGTTCCTGATCCTTTCCTAATATATATATATATATATATATATGTATACATATATGTATATATATTTGGGTATATATATATACATACATAAATATATGTGTATATATATACAGTATATATATATATATATATATATATGTGTGTGTGTGTGTGTGTGCGTGTGTGTAGATATATGTATATGTATGTATGTGCGTGTATTACATATACATAGATACATACATACAAACCTTTATATATGCACATATTTATACATATACAGTACATAAACGCATATATGCATATATATTTGTGCTTATGTGTGTATGTATGTGTATATGCATAGATAGATAGATACGTTTACTGTCTTCAATTATAAATCTTTATATTTTTTGCTATATCAGACGGCAAAAATCCCGTATAAACTCTGAATACGTCCACCTTGATGAATAAGTTGTCCCATCTGTATATATATATATATATATATATATATATAGTTTAATGTTCCAAGTATTTTTATTCGGGTGAAATTATCTCTCCCTTACATTCTTCGTTATATTGTCCCATTTTTCTTTACTATTTTAATTAGCAATTTAATTTCCTTTTATATTTTTTTATCTATTATTATTATTACAAGCTAAGCTGCAACCTTAGTTGAAAAAGCAGAACGCTATAAACTTGAGGGCTCCAACAAAGAAACATAGTCCAGTAAGGAAAGGAAATGAGGAAATAAAAAACTACAAGAGAAGTAATCAACAATAAAATATAAAATATTTTAAGATCAGTAAAAACATTAAATTAAAAGTTCCATAATAAACTATCAAAACTGGAAAGAAATGTCCCTTGATACAAATAAATATTCTTTTGTTTCACTACCACCGATACCATTCATCCCTCCAAGCCGTGGAGTATTTTCTTACTCGTCTGATTAAATGAGGTGTTATAACACACACAAAAAAGGAAAAGCAATCTGGTGGCTTTAGAAGAAGAAGAAAAACAAGGGAAAATAACTTCTCATTAGTCTCACTCTTCATATCCCGGATTGGAATGCTCCCTTACATACCTGTGGCCGCGCATCACATTCCTATTATTTTCTCTGAATCATACAAAGAGAGAGAGAGAGAGAGAGAGAGAGAGAGAGAGATTATATATACGGTAATATAGTTAAATATGTATATATATATATATATATATATGCATATAAACATATATATATATATATACATATATAAATATATATATATATATATATATATATTTATATGTATGTATGTTTGTATTTATATACATATATATATATATATACATATATATATATATATATATATGTGTGTGTGTGTGTGTCTGTGTGTATAGAGAGAGAGAGAGAGAGAGAGAGATAGAGAGAGAGAGAGAGAGAGAGAGAGAGAGAGAGTGGACACCTCTTCAGCGACGAATTTCTATCTTTAGATAGAAACAGCGAATGGCTTCATGTATGAGAATAGCTAATTTTCAAGGAGATAATAACAATAGAGAGAGAGAGAGAGAGAGAGAGAGAGAGAGAGAGAGACAGACAGACAGACAGACAGAGAACACCTCTCTAGAGACAAATTTCTTTCCTTTTAACAGAAACAGCGAATCAGTTGATGGAGGTGAATAGCTACTTTTAAAGAAATAAAGAGAGAGAGAGAGAGAGAGAGAGAGAGAGAGAGAGAGAAGAGAGAGAGAGAGAGAGAGAACCAAAAAGCTTTTAGGTAACGGAAAGAGATAGAAAATTTACGCCCTCTAAAAATCTGCTCCAAAAATAAGAGGGAAAAACACACAAATAAAAAAAAAAAGACGGTAAGATTCTTCGGAATTAAACTGATCTCCCAAGCGTAGACGTTTGATGAGAACAAATAGATTTAGGTTGTAGGCTTTTATTTTTGTTGTCGTCTTCGCAATGCAAACATTGCCGGTGTCCTCGCAGTTGTCTTTTATTTTACCTGTATTTTGGGAGAAACGAAATACATTGTTTTTATTATATTTTTATCTCTCTCTCTCTCTCTCTCTCTCTCTCTCTCTCTCTCTCTCTCTCTCTCTCTCTCTCTTTCATGGACTGGTACTTAAAATATTGGGCCAATCAAATAATTTTCAATTGCATATTCAGTTGTCAGATTAATTTATGATATTACCGTGAGTTGCTAATTTACTCTAGTGGCTGTCTAAATCTTTATTTCATCTACAAAGAAATGATTCATACTTTACAAATCCGAATATTCGTCCCTTTAAAGAAAGTCTTGAAAAAAACATTCAACCTTCCTAGGTACAAATATTGGTTCTTACCAATTAATATTTCTTTGATGCGACTTTTTTATTATTTTTATGACTTTTTCTCTTCTCTCCCCACCCCCAACCCAGCGTTTTATTTCAAATCCTAATTCTTGGAAGTCAGCCAAAGGGTTCACCTTAAAACTCTGGCCATTCAGTGGAAAGAATTTAATGGAGAACCAACACGAATTTCCTGCCGAGTCTCTCGTCTTGGTCGTTGTCTCCCAGTTCTTCAGAATAAAATTTAGATTTTTCTCTGCATCAGTTATTGAATGTCATTGCCCGGATATCTTTGAGTTGGGTTTCTGTTTTGCTTAAACCTTGTTTAATTACATATATATTGTACATTGGATCTACTTTAATCATTGTATCCACTGGATAGCGGCCTGTTTACATTCGTCGAGGCTCAAATCTGTAAAGATTGTCCCCTATTCACACTCAGTATGTGGTCCAATTTGTGGATCGAATACCCACATGGGTACTCAGCAGAGTGGGTGAGACCCCATTTATGAAGAGAGTCTCCAGCCCTTGCAACTCTAGCTCTTGCTCGATTGGAGTAATCCAATCCTTTCTACAGAAGTTTATTCCATGGGGAAGAGACTCATATGAGCTCTGGATGCCCTCACCAGGGGGGAAGTGGACTGCTTCTCTCCACCGTTGCTGACTCCATGGGGTCGAAACTAGTGGTGGTTATGAAGCCCTTGCGGGATTCCATATTCTGAGGCATAATATCCATCAGAAAAGAATACTAATTTCAATCTTTTCAAGAATTAGTTTTCATAGTATTTATGGATTTATCAAATTATTGAATTATCATGAAAGTTTCTAATATATTTCTCGTCTTGTTTTAAAATATTTAATGATATACGGTACACGGTAAGTAGTTTTTCACAGTAAGCAAGTGATTCTTTTTAAAACCCAAGTCGATAATAAAATAAATTTTCCCCCAATAATACAGTTAGGTAGATGAAAATTTCATTAGTTTTGACTTTGCTATTTATTTTGAATTTTATTTTTTTTATAATAGTTTGTTCATAAAACGAGAACATACCAAAGAGGTCTTTTTCAGACGAGGATATTCACTTAATTTGACTTTTTTATCATTAAATGATATGTGTATGTCGATTCGAAACAAAAAAATATTGCAGGAAAATGTTTATTCTTTCAGTCTTCGTTGACGCTCGAGAAAAGGTTATCTTTTCTGTATTTAATCAAGGTTTTAAATATACTGTCTCTCTTAATAATAGCTAGAAAGTTTATCACTAGCATTGGTTTTCAAGTAAGAATCCCAGGTGGAAAAGGAAACTGAAACACCCCTGAGGACCCGATAAGGTTTGAAGTTCAGTATAGGATGGAACTCAACATCCTTGTGAGATAAGGGTGGAGGTTTTGAGGGATCCTATAGGCCTACCTACTGAATCTTCAGCAGCAATTGCCTGGGCCTCCCTAGTCCAAGTTTGGGTGGAGAGGGGACTTAGGTGCTGATCACTTGTATATATGGTCGGTCTCTTGGACATTGTTCTTTCCCTTGCCTCGGCCGCTTATGGGTGATCTTTAAACCTTTAAAAAAAGGCAAATGATCATTGTTTCATACGGGGAAAAATCAATTGATTAAAATGTATGCTAATGACAGACAAAGACATTCTTAGTTTCCAATATCTTGTGCAATTGAAAAAAAATAGACATGATATGCTTCTCAAAAGGGAAGTTGTAATTAACAATAAC
>NC_090733.1:102125088-102128335 GCF_036898095.1 Palaemon carinicauda | reverse complement strand
GTAGCGTATAATAGCATTACATCTTCTTACTATAAGGCCTCACTTTATACGTTTGGTATGATTTATTTGTTAAAATCATAAAAACCTATTCTCAATCATTGATTAATTATTATCAAAACATGTTGTTTGCTGGGTTATATTTAATGAGTCAAAAAATAATTTGTTTATAATTTCATTGAAAATATAATCTGTCCTATCAATATTAATATATACCAACAAATGCATCTATACAGTATACACACACACACACACACACACACATATATATATATATATATATATATATATATATATATATATATATATATGTGTGTGTGTGTGTGTATATATATATATATATATATATATATATGTATATGTAAATATATAGGCATTATGAATTCACGCACACACAAACGCACACACAAACACACACACACACACACATATATATATATATATATATATATATATATATATATATATATATATGTATATATATATATATATATATATATATATATATATATTGCTTAGGTTAGAAACCTTGCAAAGGTGTAGATACATAGGATGAATGAAACAAACCAACAGAGAAAACGCAATTTAACAAAATGAAACAATCTAATGAGAAAAAGGAAGAGTAGAAAAATAAGAAGGTAAAAAAAAAGACGAGTTCATGCTCCTTTCCACCCACCCACCCCCCCCCCCCCCCTCCACCCTCACTTTTTTCTTTTTTTGGTGGTCGAGTTCCACATTCCCTGGGGGGGAAGCGTCATCAAACTCGAAGAAACAATGTCTCACTATATTGGCTCAAGAAGAGATTTGTTCCTGTAACTTTTCTACTTTGTTATCTTCCTTTAGAGTTGCTTTCTTTCCCCGTCTCACTTCGTCTGTTTGTTTGCCATTTTTAATACTTGAGTTTTAATATCTATTTACGAAGTGCTCCGTGTCCTTTAGCCATGGCTTCGTATGTCATTTATCCATGGGTTTGTACATCGTTAGGGCATGGATTCCTGTATTTTTAGCCATGGCTTCATATGCCATTTAGCCCTGGCTTCACATGTCATTTAGGCATGGCTTCCTTTGTCTTTTAGCCATGGCTTCGTATGTAATTTATTCATTGGTTTATAAGTCATTTAGGCATGGCTTTTTGCATCTTTTAGCCTTGTTTTCATATGTCATTTAACCATGCCACCATATTACATTTAGACATGGCTTCTTCTGGGTTTTATCCATGTCTTCGTGTGTCCTTTAGACATAGCTTCCTTTGTCTTTTGGCCATGCCTTCATATGTCATTTAGCCATGGGTTTGAATGTCGTTTAAGCATGTTTTTTTGTGTTTCTTAGCCATGGCTTAGTATGTCATTTAGCCATGGCTTCATATATCGTTTAGGCATGGCTTTCTGTGCCTTTCAAGCATGGCTTCGTATGCTATTTAGCCATGGCATAGTATGTCGTTTAGCCATGGTTTCCTGTGTCTTTTAGCCATGGCTTCGTATCTCCTTTATCCATAGCCTCATATGTCATTTCGGCATGGCTTCCTGTGTCTTTTAGGCATGGCTTCGTATATCATTTAACCACGGCTTCTTGTGTCTTTTAGGCAATGCTTTGTATGTCATTTAGGTATGTTTTCTTGTGTCTTTTAGCCATGGCTTCATATGTCATTTAGCCATGGCTTCGTATGTCGTTTAGGCTTGGGTCTGTATGTCGTTTAAGCGGGGCTTCCTGTCTCTTTTAGTCAAGTCTTCGTATATCATTTAGCCATGGCTTCTATATCATTGAGGCCTGGCTTCCTGTGTCTTTAGCCATGGCTTTGTATATCTTTTAGCCATAGCTTCGTATGTCATGTATCCATGGTTTCGTATGTCATTTAGCCATGGATTCATATGCCGTTTAGGCATGGCTTTCTGTGTCTTTTAGCCATGGCTTCGTGTATCATTTACCCATGACTTCATGTGCCTTTCAGCCATTGATTTGTATGTCTTTTTGGCAATGCTTCCTGTGTCTTTTAGCCATGGCTTCTTGTATTATTTAGCCATGGCTTCATGTGTTATTTAGGCATGGATTCGTATGTCGTTTAGCCATGGTTTCCTGTTTCTTTTAGCCATGGCTTCGTATCTCCTTTAGCCATGGCTTCATATGTCATTTACACATGGCTTCCTATGTCTTTTAAACTTGGTTTCGTATGTCATCTAGCCATGGCTA
Source organism: Palaemon carinicauda (assembly GCF_036898095.1). Lineage (NCBI taxonomy): Eukaryota > Metazoa > Arthropoda > Malacostraca > Decapoda > Palaemonidae > Palaemon > Palaemon carinicauda. The sequence continues at coordinate 102,126,151 of NC_090733.1, read as the reverse complement.
CCTGTGTCTTTTAGGAACGGCTTCGTATATCGTTTAGGCAGGTCTTCTTTTGTCTTTTACCCATGTCTTTGTGTATCATTTAGCCATGGCTTCGTATGTCGTTTAGGCATGGCTTCCTGTGTCTTTTAGCCATGAGTTCGTAAGTCATTTAGCCATGGCTTCATATTCCATTTAGGCATAGCATCCTGGGTCTTTTAGCCATGGCTTCGGATGTCATTTGGCCATGACTCCATATGTTGATTAGGCGTAGCTTCCTGTATCTTTTAGCTATGGCTTCGTATGTTATTTAGCCATGGGTTTTTATGATGTTTAGGCATGGGTTCCTGTATCTTTTAGCCATGGCTTCGTATGTTATTTAGTCATGGCTTCATATGTCGTTTAGGCTTTGCTTCTTATGTCTTTTAGTCATGGTTCGGTGTATCATTTAGCCATGGCTTCCTATTTCTTTTAGTCACGTCTTTGTATGTCGTTTAGGCATGGCTTCCTGTGTTTTTCAGCCATGGCTTCGTATGTTATTTAACCATGGCTTCGTATGTCCTTTAGCCATGGTTTCCTGAGTCTCTTACCCATGGCTTCATATGTCCCTTTAACCATGGCTACATATGTCATTTAAGGTATGGCTTCCTGTATCTTTTAACCATGGCTTCGTATGTGGCTTAGCCATGGGTTTATATATCTTTTAGGCATGGCTTCGTATGCCGTTTAGGCATGGGTTCCTGTGTCTTTTAGCTATGGCTTCGTATGTCATTTAACCATGGCTTCATATGTTATTTAGGCATGGCTTCCTGTATCTTTTATCAAGGGTTTTGTATGTCAATTATCCATGGCTTCATATGTCATTTATGCATGGCGTCCTGTGTCTTTTAAGCATGGCTCCGTATGTCATTTAAGCATTGCCTCCCGATTCTTTTAGCCATGGCTTCATATGTCAATTATTGAAGGCTTTGTTTGTCGCTTATCCATGGCTTTCTGTGCCTTTTAGCCAAGGCTTCGCATGTCCTTTAACCATGGCTTTGTATGTTGTTTAGATATGGCTTCCTGTGTCCCTTAGCCATGGCTTTAT
>NC_090733.1:102117588-102120088 GCF_036898095.1 Palaemon carinicauda | reverse complement strand
AGGCATAATATACATCAGAAAAGAATACTAATTTCAATCTTTTCAAGAATTAGTTTTCATAGTATTTATGGATTTATCAAATTATTGAATTATCATGAAAGTTTCTAATATATTTCTCGTCTTGTTTTAAAATATTTAATGATATACGGTACATGGTAAGTAGTTTTTCACAGTAAGCAAGTGATTCTTTTTAAAACCCAAGTCGATAATAAAATAAATTTTCCCCCAATAATACAGTTAGGTAGATGAAAATTTCATTAGTTTTGACTTTGCTATTTATTTTGAATTTTATTTTTTTATAATAGTTTGTTCATAAAACGAGAACATACCAAAGAGGTCTTTTTCAGACGAGGATATTCACTTAATTTGACTTTTTTATCATTAAATGATATGTGTATGTCGATTCGAAACAAAAAAATATTGCAGGAAAATGTTTATTCTTTCAGTCTTCGTTGACGCTCGAGAAAAGGTTATCTTTTCTGTATTTAATCAAGGTTTTAAATATACTGTCTCTCTTAATAATAGCTAGAAAGTTTATCACTAGCATTGGTTTTCAAGTAAGAATCCCAGGTGGAAAAGGAAACTGAAGCACCCCTGAGGACCCGATAAGGTTTGAAGTTCAGTATAGGATGGAACTCAACATCCTTGTGAGATAAGGGTGGAGGTTTTGAGGGATCCTATAGGCCTACCTACTGAATCTTCAGCAGCAATTGCCCGGGCCTCCCTAGTCCAAGTTTGGGTGGAGAGGGGACTTAGGTGCTGATCACTTGTATATATGGTCGGTCTCTTGGACATTGTTCTTTCCCTTGCCTCGGCCGCTTATGGGTGATCTTTAAACCTTTAAAAAAAGGCAAATGATCATTGTTTCATACGGGGAAAAATCAATTGATTAAAATGTATGCTAATGACAGACAAAGACATTCTTAGTTTCCAATATCTTGTGCAATTGAAAAAAAATAGACATGATATGCTTCTCAAAAGGGAAGTTGTAATTAACAATAACAGCTGTAAGGTTTTCCTACTTAGTTGAAGAAACATTTTCTATTAAAATGTATTTATGTGTCCATGTTTGTGATTGATTTTTATATGAAGTTGAACATTTTCAGTAGAGTTTTGTCTAAACTAATTCAAAAATTAATATTGGCTGTATGAGTGAGACGTGACTGACAGACAGACAGGCAGTCAGGCAGATCCCGATAGAGAGAGAGAGAGAGAGAGAGAGAGAGAGAGAGAGAGAGAGAGAGAGATCTTTCTTAATAGAACAATCCAAATCTTTTCCCATCATCATTCCTATCAACACAATTGATGACATTTTTCTTTTTTTCCCTTTTTTTATCTAAACCTCTTTACGAACGATAATAGAGTTGACGCTCTGCTCTGTCCCATGTCATCCCGGAAAGTTTGGGTGTGGGGAATTACTTAGACGTCCTCATCAAACTGCCAATAACCATCGTTGGATGCAGGTTCAGTCTTTTTTTTTTTATCTCTGACTATTTTTTCTCCCAGGTATTTTCCTGTCCTTTTTAAAAAACCTCATTATGGTCTGTAGGTTGTCTTCAGTAATAGTGAAAAGATAAAGGTAATTTTTCATATGAGGAGATTTGACAAGTCTAGTGATAAAATATGATGGCTTGGCGATGTAATCTTTATAATTGGCCGAAGGGTTTTGTAACCATAAAAATAGGAGATTTTCTTTTTAGTTATTATTAACAGATTTATTACTTACTGAGCAAATATTTGAGGGGGCAGAAAATTACTGTGATTATTCTAATATTTTTATATCTCTGTTAGTATAAAAAAAACCGGGTTTAAATTAGATTTTTCTTGCATGAGTATATTTTGCAGCATTATTACTATCTTCATCATCATTATTATGATAACCATTTTCATTATTATTATTATTATTATTATTATTATTATTATTATTATTGAGGTTGGTGTTTTTGTGACTTGCTGTTATTATGCTTAGCATCCCCTTCATTTCGATATAACTTCACAATGTTTTTGTTTCAGAGGATTTCACGAATATTTGTCAAGTAATGAAAACTTTCGTTGAGATCTATAAAAGGCCTTAGTTTTCTATGTTATATTTGGTGTCTATCTTTTATAAGTTTTATCGGGGAAAGAAACAACATTAAAGATACACTCAGTTCAAATGAAAATTTTTTCAAAATAATTTTATGGTAGCATTTCACAACTATAGAAAATTACAGATATTTCCTTTGCCAAAGAGCTTAGGAGTAAACATGTTGCTCACTGCGATCTCTTTTTCCTACAGCTCTTTTAATGAATAAATTTATACTTTCATCAGGGGTATATTGAACAGTATTAATTCACTTTGATGTAAAATTTAGTAAAATAAAAAGAAACCTCCGGAAAACCGGAATATTTGTTAAGAAAGCTTTGTTAAATCAAAAGAAAAATCCAGACAATAAGGTTTGAAGGCCGCTCATGAATGGCAGAGGCAAGGGACAGTAACAGTGACCTATCAAGCAGGGCA
>NC_090733.1:102077588-102100088 GCF_036898095.1 Palaemon carinicauda | reverse complement strand
CCTTTCCTCAACCTCAGCGGCCCTTTGTCCACATTCACGTCTATGTTGTAGGTCCCCTACTCACATCACAAGGACATCATTATCTGTTTACCATCATCACTGCTCCACTTGCTGGCCTGAAGCCATTCTCATGGAAACTACAACATCCACCTGATGTACATCTGCCTTACTCTCAGGATGGATAGTGTGATTTGGTATCCCTGAGCATATTACTTCCATTAGGGGTACCACTTTCACCTCTAAATTGTGGACATCATTAGCAAATGTCCTGGGTATCACCCTTCATCAGACAACCTCATACAACCCGCTGCCAACGGTATGGGTGAACATTTTCACCGTATCCTTAAAGCAGTTTTAATGCCCTGATTCATGGACTGCAATTTGTTGACCCAGCTTCCCAGGGTCCTCCTGTGACTAAATACCCCTCCTAAAGACGCCCTGGATGCCTCAGCAGCTGAAATGGTATATGACAACCCTTTGGTCATCCCTGCCGATTTTTTTTTCCATCTGCAACCTCCTCCAACAATCTCCAGCGCCTACGTCATGTTCTGGAAGAATTTACTCCATGCAACCAGACATACAAGCCCCCGGCTATGCAACACATACTGACAGATCTGCACTCAGCAACGCATGTTTTCCAGTACAGCGACACTAGCAAGCCACCATTAATACCCCCTTATATGGGCCATTTTCTCGTGATTCATCGTATGATGAAAGCATTCCTAATCAACATGCGTGGCAAAGAAGACTGGGTCTCCATTGATAGCCTAAAACCTGCATATCTCCTACCAGATGACCCGCCTATAGTATGCCTCCTAAGAGCAAAGCACCCTATTTTACATGTATGCCCTTTTTTAGGGGGAGAGCAATATACCACACATGTATCAGGCATGCTGGTACACTATTACGGTATTTGTAAACTTTTTTTTTATTGTCATTATCATTCTCTCCTCACAATGATAACCTGTTCATGCCTGTATTTTCTTAAATCATTGTGTTTGAGATTTTGTGCTACATCCAAATAAAGCTTGTTGCATTCAACTTTTCTCTCAGTCACCTTTTTATGGATTGCTTGCACAATGTGTTAGTTTAGTTCTTTCTGTTTGATAGGATTAAGAATTAAGCATTTACTTTATAATCAGATCATAAAAAGGCAAAATATTTTAGTTTCATAAAGACCAAAATAGTATTTATGAGCATTGAAGTCTAATACACTTCTGATGTATCATTTGAATAATCCAGAATTTATTAAACTATAAAGAATAATGTTTTAAATCAGTTAAAATGTTTTCTTTTATCTCAGTGCAGTTCACCTCGCCTTCCTATTTTCCTTTTCATCACAAAATTCATACACACTCGTTCTCAAACATATTCACAGACGATTTCTTTTTTATATCCTTTTCCTAATCTTTGTTCTCTCTCTTTTTCCTTCCTTTTTTTCTCTCAGAGACTAAGATGAATGCAAAATAAGACGGAGCAAAATGTCAAAAAAAAAAAAAAAGGGAAAAAGAAAGGCGAATAAGTGGGAACCAAAACCAAACAAAACCTTCCTGGTGCAAATGCATAATTACCGAGGGTCACTTCAAGAAAAAAAGGGGGAAAGTTTAAAGAGGAAAAAAGAACTTAATGGCATTAGCCGCCGTAAATTAAGCACACACGGAAGAAGACGCAACTTCTTGATGGATTTTCGCCTTAAGTAAGATATAAATAAAAATTGAACTTCTGGCTGAAATACCCGGGGAAAGAAGACTCGCACGAGATATCCAGGATGAAAGATCGATGTAGCAGCTTCACCACCATCGCCAACACCACCTCCACCACCACCACCAGTTTTGAGCAGCGCCCCCAACAGCAGCAGTAGAATAGGATACTTGGGCAGGGGATAGGAGATGGTCTAGGAGGTGGTTGGAGGTTATGGGGGAGGATTTGCCAGAGGAGGTGGGGAGGGAGGAACGTAGGAGCAGAGGGTTACAAAAAAGAGAAACACAGACTTACCTGCCGAAGAAAGGTCTTACCCTTAGGAGGGAAGGGCAGGGGGTTGGGGAGGGGGCGTAGGAGTGAGGGAAGTCACCAGGGATGAAGGCGAGTGAGGAGGAGTAGGTAGGGGAGACTGAGAGGAAGGAAAACTATTTTTTTAACGAAAAAGAAGGTAGGGAAAATAGGAATAGGTAATGCTCCAGGGAAAAACGTTGCGGGAAGGGAAAGGAAAAGGAGACATGGAACGGAGGAGAAGAGGGAATTAGGGATCACATAGAATTATGTGAATGTATGGAAACATCTTCTGTACTTCTATCTAGGAGAAACTTTGATTATGATTAAAATGATGTCCAAAGAAAAGAAAATTATTTTAATCTGTAGATTATTATTTCACTGTCAAGAAATTCAATAATATTATGTGCAGGTAACTGATGATCTATAGAAATAATGATGAAGACAAAGGCTGTCATGGATTATCCTCTTTGGAGACTAAAGATAAGCTAAGAAAAAAAGTAAAGGATGGAATTGGAACATGAGAAAAATAATCTAAAATTCTTAAAGGTTGCAGTAGCATAAGCGAAGAATTTTACTCGTAGATTAACCTCTGTTTCCTATCAGAAAATGTATATATATATATATATATATATATATATATATATATATATATATATATATATATATATATATATATATATATATATATATATATATATATATATATATATATATAGAATAGATTTTAGTTAGTATTCTTCACCTCATCGGTGAAGAAGAAATTGATTTAATAGGATTTTTCTTTATAAAACTTCAACAAAGAACAATTTTTGGGTGAAGAAGAATTCTTACAAATTGCACTTTTATCAGTTCTTATCAATATTATACTCATCCTAATTGTCTTCATTGCTACTGTTATATTCCCATAAATGCTGTAATTGGTACATTTTAGACAACATTCCAAAAACGAAATTTACAAATAATAAGGAAAATATGCAACTGGTTGACAAGTGTGTACATGTCAATCACCAGATAGGTGTGAGTGAACATGATAGCTCATTGCTGTTAACTTTAATACTATCTAATACTTCATTGTAATGAATGAAACAATTCTGCTAGCAAATTAGAAAAATAAAGTACATTTAATAAACGAGAGGGGTTTCCGAAATTCAGTATTTTCATTAAATTCAACTTAGTCTATTCAAACATATATCCGCCTTGCGGGTAAAGTAAAATTAAGAAAACTTCTATGATCGGAAAGAAGTCTGCTAGCAAATTTAAAAAAAAATAAATAAATAAAAGAATTATTAAACAAAAATAATTTGGGAAATTAAATATTTCTATAAATTCAACCAAGCCTATTAAGACATATATCCACCTAGTAGGCAATTAAAGGAAAACTTTTATTGATCGGTAACAGTGGCGGCTCGATAATTACTGTGGTACTGCAGCACCCCTTATTTTTATTTGATATTATTGATAATATTCAATATAATGATTTTTTCTTTAATTCTACTTTTGTACTTGTAAAATAAATAACCATTAATCTTAATGCCAATAGCCATCCTTCACATTATGCAAAACAATAAAGAATCTTTGTATGGAACTGTGCACTTTGCAGTTCCAGCTGCGTATTGTTTGGCTTTACCCGCATGCACATCGGAAGCTACAAGCAAGTCTGGGCCACGGGATGAGAGGGAGAGAAAGCACTGTTGTTCCCACAGTGCCGACATTGGCAGGTCGGTGGAGGATAGTTTTTTCTTTTTTTTATTCTACTGGTGTTCTGCTAGAAAACTGTATATTTTCTGAAATGTAATGAAATTTAGAACTAGATTATTACCCTACTTCCGGCTATTCTATTTTATTCGTTTTTTTTTTCCGTTTCTTTTACATTTTTTTCGGTTTTCTTAACAATTCCCATAACTACAACAGAGGCAGAACGCTACTTTTTAACATTGAAAGTAATAAAACTTGATTTAATTTTCAAATGGATGGATCGAGCTTCAACAGTAACAATTTAGGTTATGGTAAGTAAAGATGGCTTGATTTTGTTCTTTTGATTCTATCAAATTTTTTAGTACATTTTCTTATGCCTGTTTATTTCCTTCCATATAATATTTAAACAAAGACTACAGTCATTTTTGGAGCAGCACCCCCATTGATTTTGACCCCGAGCCGCCACTGATCGATGAATTGAAAAAATGCCGCCCATAAGAAGGAAATTCCAAATGGAGGTGTGAAAAGGAAGTAATCATTCGGGAGATGAATTTACAGAGAGTAGACAGCGCCAGGAACCACATCAGCATCAGGCAACAGCCCCTACCAAAGCCTTTCTTGCGACTGTGCAGCAGCCTAAGGAGTGTGTGAGGTAGTAGTAGTAGTAGTAGTGGGGTCTGACCATGATGAATAGTATAAGTACTAGTGTCTGGCCGATATAATTAGTAGTAGTAGTAGTAGTAGTAGTAGTAGTAGTAGTAGTAAGAGGGGTAGCGTAGTGTCTGACAGAGAAAGGTAGTAGTAGTAAAGGTGTCTGGTTTCAGTTTCAGTTTCATCATAATAGATGTTCACCAGAACGTCAGCCGGGCAAGCTGTTGCCATACGAATGCTAGGCGAACACATTACCACTGTACTAGCTAGGAGGCTAGTAGTAGTAGTAGTCAATAGCAGTAGTAGTTGCAGTGTTGTGTGCGACAGAGATAAGTAATAGTAGTAGTAATAGCGTCTGGCAGAGATAAACCAAGCCAACTGAGTCATCATTATGATTCTGAATAAGACTTCTTTGGTTTGGGGCCTGTGATGTGCTGCTAAAGCATTTTTCGCGACTGTGCAGCAGCCTTAAGCTCTGTGTGAGGTAGTAGTAGTAACAGTAGTCTTAGTAGTGTCTGACCGAGATAAACAAAGCCAGTTGAGGTATCATTATAATTCTATATAAGACTTTTTGGTAGGAGGGTTGATTTCGGAACAAGAATGTTTAGAGAAATGCTATATAGGAAGTTACATAGGAAGAAAATACGAGTAGAATGAACTAGAAAGATTATATAAACAATGAAAGAAATAAACAGATTTATAGAAAAAAAATATAAATAGAAGAGTGAGAGGTAGAGAAATATAAACTTATTTGAGCTATTTCTTGCTTTGTCGTATTCCCTCAATAATTCAAATCATTCATATATTTTCTTCTCGTCTCCATTTCTTGGCGCTCCAAGAAAATCTGATCGTTATTTGCGTCTTAGGAAAAGTTGCCAGCGCTTTCCGTTAAGAAACAAATAATTGCCCCATAGTTTCCACCGTAGTCTTCTTGACACTATTACGCGCTGACTTTAAATCTCTGTGTCTCATTATTCGAACAATGTAATGATGTGCTTTGAAGGGGTACTTGTTAAGTTCTTGGTGTGAGCTGCCAACTTTTTTACATGTTTTATGGTTAACTGTAGAGTAAGATGTATGGAAGGTGAACACCTACCTTTGACAGCATTAACCATACAGGATGTCTAAATGACCCAAATAGTAGAAATGGATTTTTATTAGTGGAATGGAATAAATCAGCAAATGCCAGATATGATAATTATGGTGTTAGATGTAATTGAAAATCATAATCAATAGGAAATAAAGGAACTCAATAAATCCATTGAATCAGTGTGAATAAATAGCTATTTTAGGATTTCCCCGAAAACGTAATTTCTAGTGAATAATAGCAAGTCAACACTATAGATAATTCTCCTGCAAAACAACAATAAAGAAAATATTATATTACAAATGAAACTTCTCTTTATAGATATACTTGGGTTATAAAAAAAGCTCTTCCATCATTAGCATGACCTCTCCACGCGTATTTAGGCATCAAAAGAATATACTCAAGTTTTCTAGACCCAAAAATAGAAAAATCACCTCCTTACCTTTAGTTCCTTCTCTGAAAGGAACAGCGCTGCCGAAGCACAAAAGAAACGAAGAGAAAAGAGGAAACATTAAGCGTTATTTAAGATCTTCGTGAGAGGAAGGAAAACAAGAAGGATTTGCGATGATTCCTTTCGTAACTTAAGTGCATTGGACGGACTTTTCACCAATGGGGCCATTACTTTCAAACATAGTTCCTTGGGATGGTAACCCCCCTTGAGGATTATATTGGAGGGGCTTAATACTCTCCAATGCGTATAGAAATTGGTTATGAATGGCCACCATTAGTTATAGATATAGATGAAATTATGCATGGAATTATACAGCTTTAGTGAGGATACCTTAACGTGGAGAAAGGGTTTGTGTATCGCCATGATCAGCAAAGCTATATCAGTCATGGCCACCCACGTTAGGTTGGTTTGGTGTGACCGATCAGACTAGAATCTCCCTTCCATACAAATCTACAATGGCCAGTGTGGTGATGATAACTGACCAAACCCCATATATGAATAAAGACACGTCTGAGGTCTTTGTCCTGCAGTGTCCTAGAAACGACTGCATTTGTTGTTGTTGTTGTTGTTGTAATATATATATATATATATGTATATATATATATATATATATTTATATATATATATATATATATATATATTTATATATATGTGTGTGTGTATGTGTGTGTGCGTGCGTTTGCAATCGTATGTGTATGTGTATTATAGCCAAGAAATAGAAAAGTGAAATATTTTATTGGAGTTAGTACTTTCGTCATCTTATTAGTAACTCCAACGGACTGGCAATGAGAATGTATATACGATATTATGGAATCATGAAGCTACCAGTCTCTTGATGGCTTCAGATATGTCCTATTTTAGAAAAGAGAATAATAAAGGCTTAACGGAAGACTTAAATTAGCTTGAAATTATGTTTGGAGATACCACCAAACAGATGCTGCCTCTTTGGCACACGCCGTCTCAATGGAAATGCCACGCTTTGCCAGTGGAGAAGCGTTCACCTGGTTCCAGCGTGCTGATGTCCAGTTTTGCATCAAGGGTATAACTCATTCATACACCAAAGAAGATATGTTCTCAGGGCGATCCCCGAGGACATTTTCATGGAAATCTCCTATTGGCTTTGCCAGCAAGGGACACTCCAATAGCGCACGACGCCCTCAAAAAATTCCTCCTGGAGCAGTACTCACCATGGTCGGCTGCCTGCATAGACAAACTTTTTCAGGTCCCTCAACAACCATTGAGGACCAAAAGGCTTCACTCGCTCTCAAGGAAATGAGTAGTATCACTCGCATGCAACCTGATGTAGATGGCTCTCCTCGTGAAGTTAAACTACTTCGTACCCTTTGGGTATGGTGCCTACTTGAACCTGTACACACTGCCATCCCCAGTGTCGATATTTTGTTGATGAAGGACCTGATGACCAAAGTCAGCACCCTTATGTACAGCCACTTCACCACCTTCAAGACCTCCACTCCTGTTGAAGAGGACAACTATTCAACATCGACCTAAGCTGACATGATTGTGATAGGACACAGACGTGCCAGAGTAGCGACAAAACCCCTACCATCCACCACTCGCTCACACCTCAACCAACGACCTTTACATCCATTTACTGATGCCCACCGACAGCAGTTATGCTGCTGCCACTCCAGAGTTGGGGCTGCTGCGAAAAAAATGTTGAAACGGTTGTCTGTGGCCAAAAAACATGTAAGTAGCTCATCCCTTGTGGCTGTGGCCTCCCCTGTCACTAATCTTTTCTTTTTACTTGATGCAAGTACGGGCGTGCAAATTTTGGCAGACATGGGTGCTTGCCATTATCTTCTGTCAAGGCCGCTCATCAGGACATGACGTAGTCTGTCTAAACCTGCCGATGTTCGCCTAGTATCTGCAAACGTATATGTAATCCCCGCCTATGGTTACGAGACTCTCACTCTCACTCATACACACCTAAATCAACCCACCCTCTGACTTCGCTCTCCACACTGTAAAAAGTTCAAGGTACAGAAAGGGTATAACGATTGAGCTGGGGTTTATATACATGTAAAACACCCTAAGGCTCAAAAATACCCTTCTACACCAGGAGGCAGGGTATTTTTTGTCTTAAAATGGGCTTGGTAAGTTTGTGTGATCATGTCATGAAACGAACTTTTACTCTGTATTAAATCACCATATTGTTACACTGATAGTGTAATGCACCAAAAAAGTTACTAACAACATATTGGTTTTGAGTTATGGATAGTTTTGAAGCAAGTTCCTACAAAATGCGGTACTTGGCAATTTGTATTGTTGCCGTCTCGAGATTGTTCGAGACCCCGGGAATTTGGCGGGAAATTTCAGTGGCGTCTGGACTCTGGTCTGCTCTGCAGTGAAGATAAATTGCTCCAATTAGCGTCATCGGGATTATAATATCTACACTGCATTTCATCTGTTAACCAAGGTAAGAACACTAACTGTCCATCTATGCAAGCATAAACAGTGGTTACGAATAAAAATTGTCAGACATTATCATTAGTTTTGCATTCAGGCTGTGATAGTCTAAAAAATCATTATTACTAACACCGGGGAAAATAAGTAAGAAATTATCATTAGTACTCAATTATGAGAGAGAGAGAGAGAGAGAGAGAGAGAGAGAGAGAGAGAGAGAGAGAGAGAGAGAGAGCGTGAGCGTCAAGCTGTCTGGGAGGAAAAAAAACCATAAACAACGTATTCAGCTAAACGTTAATAACATTACGATTACGAGTAGTCTGTAAGCAAACACTGACGCCAGGGATTTCTTAATCAGTTTGACTTGAGGTAGCAGACAGTTAGGTATTTATGCATGATATTTTTTCCTTTCTTTTCTATATATATATATATATATATATATATATATATATATATATATATATGTATATATATATAAATATTTATATATTTAGGCACACACACACTAACAAATATTTTCTTTTCACAGATTTCTGCGTACGGTTTGCTTTGCAGCTTCTGCCATCACTCTTTATATATTATATATATACTTTTGATTTTCAGGTGTAATGGAAATAATAAATTGATAAACCAAAGTTTTAAAATCATTGACCTTATTACTTTATATACTTATAAGCTATAACTACACCTATATAATGGTGGAATAGATATTAATTATAAAATTATAATCAATATACACGGGTATTTATGTCGTATAGAACACCCTGTAAAAGGGTATTCTTTACCTTCGATACACCCCTAAGTAAGGGTATCTTAAGTATATGTTATACCCTTGATATGGGTATATTGTAAAGGGTATATTATAGTTCTTATATACCCCGATAGGGTATGCTATTTTAACCACTAGAAATACCCTTTTTCTACCCCTTTTATACCCTTAATTTTTTAGAGTGCACATCAGCGCACCCACTGATGCCTAGGTCCATCTCCTCATGTTGAACCCTGAAATATTCCACTCAGAACTTTGCCAGATGCACACCGTTCCCGCCAAGCACAATATTTATCCCCATATCAAGATGACGGGGCCTCTAGTGTTTGCCAGCTTCAGACGTCTGGAACACAATCGTTTGGTAGCCGCCAAAATAAAATTCGCTGAAATGGAAGAAGTGGCCTTCAAGCCAAAGGTCATCACTCTTATACATCATCCTGAAGAAAAAATTATTCCTACGTCTTTGTGGGGATTCCAGACATCTGAACATTCATATAGAACTGGATCACTACCCTCTCCTCAAACATCGCCGACATGACTTCCTACTTGCACAAAGAGAATGTTTTCTCCATGCTCGACCATCTGAAGAGGTATTATAAGGGGCCCATGAGCCCAGTAGACATCCCCAAGACCACCATCACCAACCCCTTTGGTATATACTGTATACCTTCAATTACTCCTACTTTGACCTTCGTAATGCTGGGGCCACTTTTAAACGTCTCATGCATGGCCTCTTAGGGGACCTCCCCTTCTGTGCATATTGCGTGGATGACATACTTGTATTCTCTTCCTCCAAAGAGGAACACCTATGTCACCTACGCGTCATGCTCGACAGCCTACAACAGAACAGCCTTGTAGTCTGGTACAACAAGTGTACCTTTGGGACCAACAAAGTATCGTTCTTAGGACACCGCATCATTCCTGAAAGACTCCACTCACTCCCTGAGGTGGTAAACGTTCAGAATTTCCTCACGCCCTCGACCGTCAAAGTAGTGCAAGAATACTTGGGCATGTTAAACTATTATCAATGTTTCCTGACAGCCATCACCGCTACTCTTGCCCCCCTCTATGCCTTCCTGAAGGGCAAGCCAAAAGACCTGAAATGGGGTCTCCCTTCAAGAAGCAGCCTTCTGCAATGCAAATAATTCCCTATCAACCGCTACTGCCTTCACTTTTTCTATGACACATGCACCGCTCCTTCTCTCCACCGATGACAACGATGTCGCTATTGTTATATGCTTGCTCTGCCAATTGGCCTTCTTTAATAAAAAACTATCCAAGGAGGAATCAGACTGCTCTACCTCGATCTCAAATTACTGGCAGTGCACTGGGATGTCCATTACTTTCACTGTATCTTGGAAGATACATACATTGTCATTCGCATGGACCACATGCCTCTGGTGCACGCCTTCACTCAACAGTCCGACAACTGATCCTTCCGTCAACGTCGACATCTCTGCCATGGCTGAGTATAATTGCACCCTTCAATACCTCCCTGGGAAAATTTATACCATTGCCGATGCCCTGTCAAGAAATATATTGGCCGCCATTCATCTGAGATTGCATTACAACACTTTGGCAGAAGCCCAATGAAAAGATCTAGAGAACCATATATGTAGGATATCTTGCAGATCCCTCTGTTAGGGAGATGTCCCTCTCGATGACTCCAATGCCACTTTCCTCTGTGACATCAGTACTGATAGACCTAGATTGTGGATACCTGGTCCCATGCGCCAACAGGTGTTTGATTTCATTTCTGGCCTTTCACATCCCTTGCGCCAATCTACTGCAAAGCTACCGAAGACGAAGTTCATTTGGCACGGCAATACTAAAGATGATAAGGATTGGGTCCGCGCCTGTACTTCATGCCTTACTTCAAAAGTACACTGACACACGAATTGAGGAGTGGGCACCTTTCCTCGGCCACAGCATTAGTTTGCTCACATTCATGTTGATGTAGTTTGGCTCCTACCCACATCACAAGGACATTGTTACCTGTTTACCATCATCAACCAATCCACTTGTTGGCCTGAAGCCATTCCCAGGGAAACTACAACGTCCGCCCCATGTACATCAGCGTCACTCTAAGGCTGTATGGTGAGATTTGGTATTCCTGAGCATATTACTTACGACAGGGGTACCACCTTCACCTCTCAATTGTGGACATCCTTAGCAAATCTCCTTGGAATCACCCTACAGCAGACAACTGCCTACAACCCTTCTGCCAATGGAATGATTAAATGTTTTCATCTCATCCTCAAAGCAGCTTTGATATTCTACTGCAAGGCCTCCAACTGGTTTACCCAGCTTCCCTTGGTCCTCCTGCGACTAAGGACCACTACTAAGAAATGCTCTGGATGTCTTGGCAGCCAAAATGGCATTTGGTGACCCGTTCGTCATCCCTGCTGAATTTTTTCCGTCTATAACCCCCTCTGACAATCTCTAGCATTTAAGTCATGTTGTGAGAAAATTTACTCTATGCCACCAGACAGACTTACAAGCCCCCACCTAAGCAACACATGCCAACAGATCTGCACTTAGCAATGCATGTTTTCCTGCGCGAAGACACTAGTAATCCACCGCTGACACCTCTCTATACGGGCCCTTTCCTTGTGATCCATTGTACTCTGAATGCATTCTTGATTAACATGCATGGTAAAGAAGACTCGTCTCCATCGATCGCCTAAAACATGCATATCTCCTGCCAGATGACCCGCCTACAGTACGCCTCTCAATAGCAGGGTGCCCTATTTCACATGAATGTCATTTTTAGGGGAGGAGCCATATAACACATGTGTTTCACGCACACTCATACATTGTAACATTATTTTGTTTTTATTGTACATATCACTCTACACCTCACTGTTAACAAAATTGTTCTCAGCCTTTCTTTTCATGAATTGATGTGTTTGAACTTTTATGACCTTCTTCCACTGATAGTCTTGTATATGAGTCCGTTGCCTGTTGAAATAAAGTTAGTTGCATTCACCTCGATTCTATGTTACAACCTAACTGCCCACTCACACAGAATTAATAATCATGAAATTTTATTTTCTCTTTTTGTAAAACTTCAACTGAGAGTAAAGATAAAGTTTCCTCACAACAATATTGGAACCGCAACTAGAGAAATCAGGGCCACGAAAAATGGCAAGAACTTCCCTGGGAAAAGAAAACCAGAAAACAAGTTTTCGAAAATCTTTTCCGTAATCGCCTCAATTTGACTCCTGAACAACTTTGCATTACCGAAGGATAACAATGGTAAGTCTTGCCAAGTGATCGGAATTGCAATGCCATCCATTACGGAGTCATGAATTCCTCCCCAAGTTTTCGTCTATTGTTGAAATCCGCACTGCTCTTAAGAAACGGTAATTCCAACTTTCCTCCCGAGGGAATTCTTGAAAATCGATAATGTTAGCTCGATAACCTTCTTCTATTCAGCTTGGACGAGGAACAGAGGAGAAATAATATCTTCATTGAGCGAGAAACAGAAAATATCTTTTTATTGGACGAGAAACTGAGGATTAATATCTTTTTACGGACAAGGAACTGAGGAGAAATATTTTTTTCATTGGACGAGGAACTGGAGAGAAATTATTTTTTTATTGGACGAGGAAGTGAGGAGAAATAAATTTTTATTGGACGAAGAACTAATGAGAAATTATTTTTCTATTGGACAAAGAACTGAGGAGACATAAATGTTTTATAGGACGAGGAACTGGTGAGAAATAAATTATTTTATTGAATGAGGCACTGAGGAGAAATATTTTCTTTTTTTATTGGACGAGGAACTGAGGAGAAATATAGCCTAGTTACGGCTGATGATGATGATGAGGATGATGATGATAGGTTTCTTTTGCAGGGAGAAATAAGAATTCAGAAATGTAAGGGAATAATGGACGTCAATTTCATAACTCGAGACTATCTGATACCATGTGAGGAACAATGTCAAATAAGTTGAAGAACTCACGTAACTGAGATGCTTCTCAAGTTAACGAAAAACTTGACTCTCTCTCTCTCTCTCTCTCTCTCTCTCTCTCTCTCTCTCTCTCTCTCTCTCTCTCTCTCTCTCTCTCTCAAGGTGGAACCCAACAACAGTAATTCAATTTTCTACGATCACAGAGATCGCAGATACATTCCAGTTGTAAGGAAATTAAGACATTCTGTACAAATGCAAGGTACACCCTCACCCCCACACATACACCTAACCTGATCTAAATCTCAGTGTTCTTACTTACTGGAGGCGGAGTTGGCTCCAATCTCTGCCTCCGACCCCAACCCCTCCCTTTACCTTTGCTAACCAAGTTTGGGTATTTCCTTGAAAAGTTCTATAGAAAAAAAAATCCATTAGAAAGAAGAAAACTGCGTAAATACCTAAACACCATGTTAATACAAAGTGATACGGTAAATACGTAACCAATTATACATCCCACAAATTTTCAACTATACATGCCAGTCTATCTAAAAATACACATATCATGAAATTCATAAAAATAAAATAGCCTATTGGAAACGTCCTGGACTGGTGTTCGAGACCCGCCCAAACGCGATAGTATCTTATAGTGTTTGCAACCTCACCATCCTTGTGAGCTAAGGATATGGGGTTTTGGTGAGCCTCTTAGTCTACCTGCTGAATCATCTACAACCATTGGCTGGGCTTCCTTCATCCTAGCTTGAGTACAGAGGGGCTTGTGTGTTGATCATATGTATATATAATCAGTTACTTAGACATTGTCCTGCTAGGGCGTTATTGCTGTCCTTTGTCTCGGCCATTCATGCGCGACCTTCAAACTTTAGACCTTTAAACCTTGCCTCCCCCTCTGTATTCCACAGATATTAATATCTTTATAGATAGTATAAATGACATTAGCAACGAGGGAAGGTAATAATTAAATGTGTACGTTTGTTTTTATATAAAAATCATAAAGAATTTGCAAGCTATTAGCAAAATTACATATAAAACCTAGTGAATAACTATCTAAAAAAATGAAAAATAAAACTCATTTGTTATCAGATCTATGGACCTTGCCTCCCCCTCTGTATTCCATAGATATTAATATCTTTATAGATAGTATAATTGACATTAGAGACGAGGGAAGGTAATAATTAAATGTGTACGTTTGTTTTCATATAAAAATCATAAAGAATTTGCAAGCTACAGTATTAGCAAAATTACATATAAAAACTAGTGAATATCTATCTAAAAAAATAAAAACTCATTTGTTATCAGATCTATGTACCTATTTCTCCATAATAATAATAATAATAATAATAATAATAATAATAATAATAATAATAATAATAATAATAATAATAATAATAAGTATCTTATTTAAATTCGTTATTTATCCTCATGTTCAGTATTAAAGCTTCATGGTTCTCATACCTTACTAGGTAAATAGTATTAATTTTGATATCTAAATTTATTCCTTTTTATATATATTTTATATTCTATTGGCATCATATTTTTCATATTTTATCTAGACTCTCTCTCTCTCTCTCTCTCTCTCTCTCTCTCTCTCTCTCTCTCTCTCTCTCTCTCTCTCTCTTAGATAGCTCTTGTACATGTATTGATACTCTTAATTCTAAAAGACAATTCATTAGATGTTCGGCAGGTATTGTAAAGCTATTCTTTAAACTTTTAGTCTTATTCATTTGGTATTTAACTTTCTCGCTAGGTCTTACTTAATTAAATCAATGAATCTTACTAGTTCACATATATAATAAGGGGCAAATATCTGAATTTTATATATATATATATATATATATATATATATATATATATATATATACATATATATATATATATATATATATATATATATATATATATATATATATATATATATATATATATTTATATTTATATATTTATATGTACATATATATACATATACATATCTATATATATATATATATATATATATATATATATATATATATATATATATATATATATATATAGTTTTATATATATATATATATATATATATATATATATATATATATATATATATATATATATATATATATATCATACATATGTGTGTGTATATATATATATATATATATACATATATATATATATATATATATGTGTGTGTAGGTATATATATATATATATATATATATATATATATATATATATATATATATATATATATATATATATATATATCTTCCGATCACGCTCACCTTGGTGAGATGGGGTATACCAAGAGGAAAGAGGGAACTATGGGAAGGATTGAATCTGCGTGTGTATGCTTGTGCATTTGTGTGTGCATTTCTATCTAAATATTTAGCCGTCAATTTAGACGAGTCGCGTGCACAAGTAAGTAATAAAATATATATGATTTTCCTTTAATAGCGTAGAATGCTATTCGGCAATTGCGGCTTTTATGCTAAGAATTCAGAAAATCCCATTTGGGAACAAATTTTTTCGGAATCTCTCCTGTGTTGACAATAGCCCGAGAAGCCAATAGCGCTCGATTATTTCGGTGTCAGTTTCTCATACAAGTGGAACGTCCCTGTTGGTTTGGCTTCTTGGAGTCTTTTTTGTTTTCATAGAGGCATTCACTTTCAATAATCCAGACATTTTTATTGTAACCTTTTTAGGTGAGGAGGATTTTTTTTCTATCTTTTTTAGGGGAAAGGGTATTCTTTTTCTTTTTTTGCTTCCTTTTTTTCTTGGTGTGGGGCACTCTTTGCTACCTTCTTTTGTTGCGGGGTACTTTTTCCTACCTTTTATTTTATGACGGGTACTTCTGCTACATATTTTTGGTGCGGGGCACATTTAGCTACCATTTTTTGTTGGGTACTTCTTCTACATATATTTGGTGCGAGGCAGAGTTTACTACCATTTTTTGGTGGGTACTTCTGCTACATTTTTTAGGTGCGGGGCACATTTTCCTACTATTTTTTTGGTTGGTACTTCTGCTACATTTTTTCGGTGTGGTGCACATTTTGCTACCATTTTTTAGTGGTTACTTCTGTTACATTTTTTTGGTGTAGGGCACATTTTGCTGCCATTTTTTGGTGCGGGGCACTTTTTGATACCTTTTTTTTTGACGGGTACTTCTGCTACATTTTTGTGGTGCGGGGCACATTTTGCTACCATTTTTTGGTGGGTACTTCTGCTGCATTTTTTGTGGTGCGGGGCACATTTTGCTACCATTTTTTGGTGTGGGGTACTTTTTGCTACCCTTTTATTTGGCGGGTACTTCTGCTACATTTTTTGGTGCGGGGCACATCTTGCTACCATTTTTTGGTGCGGGGCACTTTTATTTATCTTTTTTTTTTTTGGTGGGTACTTCTTTTACATTTTTTTGGTGCAGGGCACATTTTGCTACCATTTTTTGGAGCGGGGCATATTTCGTTACCTTTTATTGGTGCAGGGCACCTTTTATTAGCTTTTTTTAGTGGATACTGCTGCTAAATTTTTTTGGTGTGGGGCACATTTTGCTACCATTTTTTGGTGCGGAGCACTTTTTGCTACCTTTTTTTTTTTTGGCGGGTACTTCTGCTACATTTTTTTGGTGCGGGGCACATTTTGCTACCATTTTTTGGTGCGGGGCACTTTTTGCTACCTTTTTTTTTGGTGGGTACTTCTGTTACATTTCTTTGGTGTGGGGCACATTTTGCTACCATTTTTTTGGTGCGGGGTACATTTTGCTACCTTTTTTTTTGTTGCAGGGCACCTTTTGCTACCTTTTTTTAGTGGATACTGCTGCTACATTTTTTTGGTGCAGGGCACATTTTGTTACCATTTTTTGGTGGGTAATTCTGCTGCATATTTTTTTTTTTTTTTTTTTTTTTTTTTGGTGCAGGGCACATTTTGCTACCTTTTTTGGGTGGGTACTTCCGCTTCATTTTTTTGGTGCAGGGCACAGTTTGCTACATTTTTTTGGCGGGTACTTCTGCTACATTTTTTTGGTGCATGGCATGTTTTGCTACCATTTTTTGGTGGGTACTTATGTTAGATTTTTTTGGTGTGGTGCACATTTTGCTACCATTTTTTGGTGCGGGGCACATTTTGCTACTTTTTTATTGTTGCAGGGTACCTTTTACTACCTGTTTTTGGTGAGTAGTTCTGCTACATTTTTGGGTACGGGGCACATTTTGCTACCATTTTTTGGTGGGTACATCTGCTACATATCTTTTGGTGCATTGCATATTTTGCTACCTTTTTTTGGCGGGTGCTTCTGCTACATTTTTTTTTTTATTTTTTTTTTGGTGCAGGGCACGTTTCGCTACCAATTTTTTGGGATACTTCTATATTTCTTTAGTATAGGATACGTTTTGCTACCATTTTTTGGTGGGTACTTCTGTTACATTTTTTTTTTTTTTTGGTGTGGGGCACATTTTGCTACCATTTTTTGGTGCGGGGCACATTTTGCTATCATTTTTTGGTGGGTACTTCTGTTACATTTTTTTTTGGTGTGGGGCACATTTTGTTACCATTTCTTGGTGGGTACTTTTGTTTCATTTTTTTTTTTTTTTTTTTTTTGGTGTGGGGCACATTTTGCTACCATTTTTTGGTGCGGGGCACATTTTGCTATCATTTTTTGGTGTGGGGCACATTTTGCTACCATTTTTTGGTGTGGGGCACATTTTGCTACCATTTTTTGGTGCGGGGCACATTTTGCTACCTTTTTATTGGTGAGGGGCACCGTTTCCTACCTTTTTTTGGTGAGTACTTCTTCTACATTTTTTTTGGTGCGGGGCACGTTTTGATACCCTTTTTTGGTGGGCACTTCTGCTACGTTTTTTTTTTGGTGTGGGGCACATTTTGCTATCTTTTTTTGGTGGGTACTTCTGCTATATTTTTTTTGGTGCCGGGCACATTGTGCTACCATATTTTTGTGGGTACTTCTGCTACATTTTTTTGGAGCAGGGCACATTTTGCTAGCTTTTTTTGGCGGGTAGTTCTGCTAAATTTTTTTGGTGCGGGGTGCTTTTTTCTAGATTTTTTGGAGGGTACTTCTGCTACATTTTTCTTTTTTTTTTTTTTTTTGGTGCAGGGCCGTTTTCTACCATTTTTTGGTGGATACTTCTGTTACACTTTTTTGGTGTGTGGCACATTTTGCTACCATTTTATGGTGCAGGGCACTTTTTGCTGCCTTTTTATTGGTGCAGGGCACCTTTTGCTATCTTTTTTTGGTGGGTAGTTCTGCTATATTTTTTTTTGGTGCCGGGCACATTGTGCTACCATTTTTTGGTGGGTACTTCTGCTACATTTTTTTGGTGCAAGGCACATTTTGCTAGCTTTTTTTGGTGGGTAGTTCTGCTACATTTTTTTGGTGTGGGGTGCTTTTTGCTAGATTTTTTGGAGGGTACTTCTGCTACCTTTTTATTGTTGCAGAGCACGTTTTGCTACCATTTTTTGCTGGATACTTCTGTTACATTTTTTTGGTGTGTGGCACATTTTGCTACCATTTTATGGTGCGGGGCACTTTTTGCTACCTTTTTTTGGTGGGTACGTCTGCTACATTTTTTTTGGTGCAGGGCATTTTTTGCTAACATTTTTTGGTGAGTACTTCTGCTACATTTTTTTTTGGTGCAGCGCACATTTTGCTACCATTTTTTGGTGGGTACTTCTGTTACATTTTTTTGGTGCAAGGCACATTTTGCTACCATTTTTTGGTGCGGGGCACATTTTTCTATCATTTTTTGGTGCGGGGCACATTTTGCTATCATTTTTTGGTGCAGGGCACATTTTGCTATCATTTTTTGGTGCGGGGCACATTTTGCTACCCTTTTTTGGTGCGGGGCACATTTTGCTACCATTTTTTTTGGTGCGGGGCACATTTTGCTACCATTTTTTGGTGCGGGGCACATTTTGCTACCATTTTATGGTGCGGGGCACTTTTTGCTACCTTTTTTTGGTGGGTATGTCTGCTACATTTTTTTTGGTGCAGGGCATTTTTTGCTAACATTTTTTGGTGAGTACTTCTGCTACATTTTTTTTGGTGCAGCGCACGTTTTGCTACAATTTTTTGGTGGGTACTTCTGTTACATTTTTTTGGTGCGGGGCACATTTTGCTACCATTTTTTTGGTGCGGGGCACATTTTGCTATCATTTTTTGGTGCGGGGCACATTTTGCTATAATTTTTTGGTGCGGGGCACATTTTGCTACCATTTTTTGGTGCGGGGCACATTTTGCTACCATTTTTTGGTGCGGGGCACATTTTGCTACCATTTTATGGTGCGGGGCACTTTTTGCTACCTTTTTTTGGTGGGTATGTCTGCTACATTTTTTTGGTGCAGGGCATTTTTTGCTAACATTTTTTGGTGAGTACTTCTGCTACATTATTTGGTGCAGCGCACGTTTTGCTACAATTTTTTGGTGGGTACTTCTGTTACATTTTTTGGGTGCGGGGCACATTTTGCTACCATTTTTTGGTGCGGGGCACATTTTGCTACCATTTTTTGGTGCGGGGCACATTTTTCTACCATTTTTTGGTGGGGGGGGGGCACATTTTGCTATCATTTTTTGGTGCAGGGCACATTTTGCTATCATTTTTTGGTGGGTACTTCTGCTACATTTTTTTTGGTGCCGGGTACATTTTACTAGCTTTTTTTTGGCTGGTACTTCTGCTACATTTTTTTGGTGCGGGGCGCTTTTTGCTACATTTTCTAGTGGGTACTTCTGCTTCATTTTTTTGGTGTGGGGCGCATTTTGCTAACATTTTTTGGTGGGTACTTCGACTACATTTTATTGGGGGTGGGCATTTTTTTCTACTTTTTTTTGGTGGGTACCTCTGCTACATTTTTTTGGTGCAGACACTTTTTGCTACCTTTTTTGGTGTATACTTCTTCTACATTTTTTTGGTTCGGGGCACTTTTTGCTAACTGTTTTTGGTGGATACCTTTATTATAATTTTTTAGTGCAGGTCACATTTTGCTTCCTTTTTTTTTCTTGGTGGGTACATCTGCTATCTTTTTTAGGCGCAGGGCACTTTTTGCTATATTTTTTTTTTTTTTTTTTTGTGGATACTTCTACTACATTTTTTTGGTACGGGACATTTTTTGAAACCATTTTTTGGTGGGCACTTTTGCAAATTCTTTTTTTTTGGGGGGGGGGCTCTTTTTTATTTGTTTTTCGATTGCGCACTATTTCATACCTTTTCAGGGGGTTGGTTATTTTTACATTTTTGGAGGCTGGGGCAATTTTTGCTACCGTTTATATTGGTTTAGGACATTTTTTGGCAACCTTTTCTGATTTGGGGGCACTTTTTGTTACCTTTTTTGGTTGGGAGGGTTCCACTGGTAACCATATTTGGTGGAAACTCTTAACATTGATATTCGTCTTGAATGATCTCATTGTTAACTGATGTTAGCACACCTAAACATAAATGTTATATAATAATCTATCCTTTTAATCAGGTAGATTCCTTATATAAAGGAAATTTCTAGACGTTATGAAAACGTAAATAATCTTTATATATTTCCAAATAGAAAACTATCGTCTTACATATCCGCAATATTGCAAAAATTATTTCTTAAATATAAGGCCATAATCTAGGATTAGCGCTGAAAAAAAAAATAATTCCAAGTAAAGAGAACAAAGGTGAAAGAAAAACGAAACCCAGGAATTTACAAGAGTAATTCCAGGCCGTAATTCCTGGTGTAATTCCAGGGTGTTTTTTCATCAAGTGAATGAGCATCCAACAAGTGTCTTATGGCAATGGATACCTTCAAGGAGAATCTGCACCTACGTTGCGAAGAGGGATTGCATTCCTTGATTATGTGGGACGACTTCGAGATTACAGCAAGAGGAGGAGGAGGAGGAAGAGGAGGAGGATTGAGTGGAAATGAAAGGAGCAGGGAGTTTAAGACGATAGGCCGAGGGAGAGAAGCAATCCCAGCAGAATATTTTCTTCTTGAGATCTGTTTGATGTCATTGGCATGCTGCCTGTACCTGATGAAACCTGACTCGAGAAACATTTTGATGAACGTCCTACAGATAATCAACGGTTAAAGGAGAAAGGGAGAAGCGGCAGGTCGACACAGAGTAATAGACCCACACAGCAGTGATTCTAAACCGATAGAGATATATAGACTTTGTTGCTTGAAAGTATAATACGTTTTTCAGCCTTAGTAGTGAAATTAACCGAAAAAGGATATGTTTTTAATAATTCTAATCATTTCAATTTCAATAGTTTTAATATTTTTATACTAATAATTCTAACATTTTTTAATAATAATAATTTCAAGGATTTTGATCATTTTAATCATTTTAATTTCAATAATTCTAATAATTTTCATACTATCAATTCAAACATTTCTAATAATAATAATAATAATTTCAAAGATTTTAATAATTCTAATAATTTTCATTTCAATCATTCTGATAATTTTCATACTGATAATTCTAACAATACTAATAATAATAACAATTTCAAAGATTTTAATCATTCTAATCATTTCAGTAATAATGATAATTTCAATAACTTTAAAAATTCCAATAATAATAATGATTTCAATAATTTCAATAATAATAATAATTTTTATAACCTTGACAATCATAATTTTAGTAATTTCAATATTAATAATTTTGATAAATTATTGCTATTATTGTTTCAGAGGCGTCATTGTTTTAAAAATACAGAAAAAAAGATAAAGTCATTGTCGTGATTACTTCGAATTATTTGGATTCAGAAAATTAAGTTTGATTACCACAACAGGTTTATCAAATAACAACGAATGATGACAAAAGCTTACAGCTGTTCGGAAGAGTATCTCTCTAGTCACCCAGTGCAAGTCTGGCATGGTTAACATACCATCTAACTGTTTACGAACAATCCTGCTCTCCAACCCATTAAAGGTCTCATCAAAATACTATAAATCACCACAAATATTTTCACAAGAAAATAAGATTGATGATTAAAGCAAGTGTGTGAATATATATATATATATATATATATATATATATATATATATATATATATATATATATATATATATATATATATATATGGTACCCCTCCTTACCATGGTATGACTACTCATTCTATCCCCTACCTGAGGGACTAAGGCGACCGACTAGTCGTACAACTGGCAATGTGTAAGTTTTCTTTTTTGGGGGGGTGGGGGTTATTGTCTAAAAAAAAAGATCTCTCGAAGGCCAGATAACTCCATTTGAGGCTAAACAATCCAACTATGAAAACAGCCCTTTTCCAAAAAACAGTGTTTTTCATTTTTCTCTGCATTTATATCAATTTAATACAGCCTCTTAACCTCCCTCATGTTCCTACATACTGTTTTCCTTAATCTATATTATGTTACAATGATTGACGAAGACAAGAAGTTTGTGAAATGAGTCGAATCTAATACTTATACCCGTGAGATTCAAATAGTCTAAAAGAAGAATTATCCTTTTTTCACATGGTGGGCCACTTGTTTGTTTATTGTTTACTTTGTTTTTGCCCGTA
>NC_090733.1:102060088-102072588 GCF_036898095.1 Palaemon carinicauda | reverse complement strand
TCTCTCTCTCTCTCAAGGAATCGATCGATCGATTAATAAATTATATTTACAAAACGCATACAAAAACAATTTGAATGGCGAAATATAGCATATCCTTTCCGAATCAATTAAGAACGAAATAATCTTCAAAATTTTACATCTATACAAAAATATTCTCATGCATGTATATATAATAGCATAAGAAAAATTCTGAGTATAACTCTTTTTTAATCGGAATTCTCAATACATTCCGAGAAACCCGAGCAAGATTTATAAGAAAAGACAAGAAGGAATTTTTCCAACTTTATTTAACTGAATTTAATACCCTCTAATGAATTCAATAACCAGAAAAGGACGTTTTTCATCTGGTAGAAATATATATATGAGAACTTTTAAAATGATTATCCTTTATAATATATCTAAAGTAGCATCTATGTCATGTCATTCTTTCTTTTTTTTTAAATATTTTTGTAATTTCCATTACTCGTTTAACTACGCAATCAATGGTTTATAGCTTTGCTTAATCCGGGTAATAGTTCAAAGCGTCTAAAGTAATGTCACAGAAGCGCACGCCTCAAACATCTAAAACACAGAGGCCTCCATTTATAGCTGTCCTCATTAGTGTTTACTGGGTGCGTTCTCTATGGGTTTCACAGCTTGGGGGAATCCACGGCATTTGAAAGATTTCCCTCAGGTTTTAGGGACTCCTATCTCTCCTTCCCCAACTCCTTCCCCAGACTCATGTTCTCTTCTCTCTCACACAGCTTTTCCCCCAAAAGCACTTATGATATCAACGGAAAACGAATGATGGCCCTTTAGGGTTATTCCCTACGTACGGCCTCCTCCTTTCCCTGGGTACGAGGATTAAGCCGCTCGAGTACCAGGTTTATGGGTGCTTGCTTCATACGCCGTTATCATTTATACGCCTTTCCAAGAAGATGCCGGCGGCTGCTTTATCACTGCTTTTATCATTAGTGCCGTATTTAGGGCTATAGTTTTGTCTTCTCATTATTTATTCCGTTTCCACTGTTTAACTTACTAATCAACGATGAATAGAAACGGACAAAGTGTGGTCGAAAAAGATTATCTCTCTATGAACAGACGTGATGGCTTTATGAATTTCAGAAAGTTTAGTTGAATATCATATGTGTTTTTTTTTTTGTGAGAATAAAAGGGAAACAAAAAGCAAGAAGTTGTGTTCATATTGAGTTTCAAAGCATTCTATACTCTGTGCGTGTAATTTTACTTTGATGCAGATTATGTGGGCGGTAGTGGCCTATTGGAAACATGCCTGCCTGGCGGTCTGTCGGACTGAGGTTCGAGTTCCACTAAAGTCGTTAGTTTCTTGTAGTTGTTTGGAACTTCACCATCCTTGTGAGCTAAGGATGAAGATTTTAGAAGACCCTATATGTCTACCTGCTGAGTCATCAGCAGCCATTACCTGGTCCTCCCTGGTCCTAACTTGAGGGGACAGGTACCTTAACGGCAGATTATATGTATATATGGTCAGTGTCTAGGGCATTATCCTACTAGCTAGGGCATTATCGCCGTCCATTGACTCTGCCATTCATGAGAGGGCCTCCGTTCAGTAAATCAAGCAAGATTTTGCTTTTTTTTCCTAGCATTCAGTCAAGCTATATTTCATCATCAAACATACTTGTCTTTGTCAAAATCTTCCACCCCATCTTTTTCAAATAATACATTTATCATTATTGCAATTACACGCACAGGGTTCTTTCTACCCTTATCATATTCATGGAATAGTTTTTAAAAAATACCTCTTTGGTGTCAGAATATTTGTTGAATTTTGCTAGTAGTTTTAAGACATTATTTTAACCTCATGAGAAATTGTGGAAGCTATTCTTAATCCCAGTATTTTTTCAATTCATATTAAACCAGATTTGCTTTCCTCGCGAACTTATCTTACAGTCATTCTCTCATATGCAAATATTAACCAATTTGACTGTCATGTATGCTTTTATTAACTCTTACATGTTTCCAAACATGTTGCAGACACCTTTACTTAGTTTTTTAATATCTAATTAGCCAGAATAATTTCATCACAAAATCTACATTACAAATAGTTAGATTTTTGTCGTCACCAAGTAGAGGATGATTCAGCACATTAAAATACTTTCGTCTTCACACATGGAGTTAACTACTGCAATTTAATTGTTCAGTGGCTACTTTCCACTTGGTAAGAGCAGGAGAGACTTCATCTATGGTAAGCAGCACTTTTAGGAGGACACTCCAAAATCAAACCATTGTCCTCTAGTCTTCGGTAGTGCCTTAGCTTCTGTACTATGGTCTTCCACTCTCTTGGGTTAGAGTTCTCTTGCTTGAGGGTACACACGGGCACACTATTCTATGTTTCCTTATTTCATTACTCAATGGGATATTTTATCTGTTGGAACCCTTATAGGTCTAATAATATCCTGCTTTTCCAACTAGGGTTGAAGCTTAGCAAGTAATAATAATAATAATAATAATAATAATGATAATAATAATAATAATAATAATAATAATAATAATAATAATAATAATAATAATAATAATAATAATAAAAATAATAAGGAGCAAATATATCAATAAAAGGGTAAATAGTTAGACAACTTTCATTTCTCATATATTCCAATGAATGAATATATTCCCAAAAATTTGTATAACTTATGACTTTCGTATTTGGATTAACAGGTAACAAAAAAATGAAAAAAACTGACATCCTTGACGCAACTAAGATTATGCTCTATATGCATCGAAAGAAGTTGATGGATTTAAGACTGAATAAGGGTAAGGAATAAACGAAAAAAAATCAAGTTTTGCTGAGCTGAAATAAGGTAGGCACCAATATTTTTTTTTTAATATCCCACCCTCAAGTTTTGGCCTCTCATTAGTCAGTGACTGAAATTCATTTACGATTTGCTTTGAAAACTTCCAATGGGGTGAGCAATTAGCCACACCTGAAGTTGGAAGGAGAATGGACCTCGAAATTAAATTTGCTTTCTAGTGTTCACAAAGGGATTTCTGGATTAGATTCCTACCATTCCTGGATTCAGTGTAGGAAGGATTTCTGGTTAGGCATAGACAAAGGAACAGGAGAAACCGGAGGATGAAACGAGAGGAATAGAGATTTCTGAGAATGATTGTAAGCAGAGTCAAGGGAATATTAGTGAAGATCCGTAAATCGAACTGAAATACTTTCATAAAAACGAAGAAATTAGATTATTGACTCGTTTTTTTCTAATAAAAATTTTCCAAACCGTTGACTAGCTCAGGAATAAGTATTGAGTATTAATAAGCGTTGAATCAAATTGAAACGTCTCTGCTTGGCGATCGCCGGCGTAGGGTTCGAGGTCTGCTTTAACTCGATAGTTTCTTGTAGTGTCTGCAACCTCACTCACTATCCTTGAGAAATAAGGAGTGGGGATTTTGGAGAGCTTATGGGTCCACCTACTTAGTCATCAGCAGTCACTGCCTGGCCCTTGGTTGAAGAAGGGGACTGGGCGCTGATCATTATGTAGTTATGGTCAGTCTCTACTGTAGGGTATTGTCCTGCTTGATAGGGTACTGTCACTGACCCTTGCCTCTACCATTAGTGAGCGGCCTTTAGACCTTTAAACCTAATCAAAGACTATTGCTGTAATCTATATGAAATACAGTATTTTCATATTAATATGTTAGCTTTTTGGTAAAAATGCATATATTTTTAGGAATCTTTATTGTTCAATGATACTGCTCCAATTTAGATTCCAATCAAATCATATATAACGAAAATATGAAGGCAGCGCAAAATTTACCACAAATGATAGGGATTAAGATTGAATGAAGAAAACAAAAATTTCTCATTGCATTCTAGTACTTACTTTACGTACCTGCTAAAACATTCTCGTGAATCATCATCCACTGTAAATCTGACCCGTTCCCATTTTGCATAATTACTTTAGAAAAGCAATATAAATTGAAAAAAGTAGTGTATAATAGAGATAAACAAAGGCTCTTGAGATCAATGAATTTTTTGAATATATGAATAATTTGTGTATATATATATATATATATATATGTGTGTGTGTGTGTGTGTGTGTGCGTATATATATATATATATATATATATATATATATATATATATATATATATATATATATATATATATACAGATACATACATATATATAGGTATACATATATATATATATATATATATATATATATATATATATATATATATATATATATATTTATATATATACATATATATATATATGCATATATAAGTATACATATATATACATATATATATATATATATATATATATATATATATATATATATATATATATATGTATATATACATATATGTATACATATATATATATATATATATATATATATATATATATATATATGTGTGTGTGTGTGTGTGTGTGTGCAATATTTACGTACCTTTAGATCTGCGCATACATATATATGTACGTGAAATTATATTCTATACTTATATATACATATATATGCATATATATATATATATATACATATATATATACATATATATATATATATATATATATATATATATATATATATATATATATATATTGGGTGTGTGTGTGTGTATGTGAGTGTGTGTTTATAAATATTGATATATATTCATAAATATACATACATATGTATATGCTGTACATCCATAAAGGTATGCGTGTGTTTGTATATGTATGTTAATGTACGTAGACTATATATGTATCAATAAAACTTTTAGAGAAATATGTCATGAAATTTTTGTTGGTGATTGATTAATATTGCAGTAGTGTCAAAAATAAGATAATTAATGTTTATTTCAGAATTTTGAAAAATTAATAGCCATTTTAACAAAAGATGTAATGACAAAATTTCTATGATAATATTATGTGCACGATTTGAGAACGTTACTCACATGATAAAGTAAAAGAAAAAAAAACTAAATATTATGATTACCTACATAGCTGGTAATTATACACGATGTTGATGGGGCTTATTGCACAAAGTTGGTGATGGAAAGGGTTTTTTTATATATACTCAATCGAACGATGTATCAAGCCTTTGAAAATGATTTATAAGAGTGATGAATGAAGTTAGATGTTTAGTGGGGTAATGGCTGAAGTTTATATTTTTGTGAAGATGTTGCTGGATGGCTATATATAAACAAGGATTTACTGATGAAGGATAGGTAAATATGTTACAGAACTTGTTGGAAAAAAATATCAAATGATGATAATGATTGATAGTCATCAACGATGACAGCAAGATCGAGATAGCCGATTAGTGGAAGCAGAGGAGGTGATGAGAAAGAGGATGCTAAGATCCAATAACAAAACAATCTTATTGTCGATTCAACTAATCAGACATAAGTTATCTTAAACACTGTAAGTTCTTCTTCGATGTGGTTAAATATTTTTTTTTTTTATTATTATATTTTTACTTTTGTATATAATAAACATATGCTATTCTGATATCATTACAATTTCATGTTTATTAGATTGTATTTTCTCTTGTTTTTTTTTAGCAATTTCTTGTTGTATTATTATGTCTAAGCCTTATCAAACTCATTTAAAAAAAGAATTCACATATTCATTCTTACACAAATCCTACATTTATTCAAGAAAAAATATAATTGCTTCGTGTCTGAGAAATATAATGCAAAACGAACCAATAAATCTTTGTTAGCTGAAATAAAATCGTTTTACAATTGATACTTTTTTAAATAATCCAGCAATTCTATTTTATAAACTAGAATTCCCCAGGATTAATTTACACAGCGAGACTTTTTCATACCTAAGAAAACACGTATATTGAATCCAGTAATTGTTTCTGACGTTGGAATTTAGATTTCGTAAGTTTTATCATAACTGGAGCTGGTGACTGCGTGGAAAGTACAATTCATAGCATTTGCTTTCAAGCGGAACGGCCACTGAGGTTTTTCCTCTCCCCCCTCTTTGTTTCATTGCCTTTCTTTTTCATTTCACTTGGCAAATTAATTTCCATGTACCTGTCGTGTGCTGTTTGAAAAATCTCACTGTTGATTTTATTCATTTCCGTTTTTTTTTTTTCTTTTAGATTTTTCTTCTATATTTTATGCATATGAATCCATAGACAAGCATATTTTGGAAAGCAGCCTCTCTCTCTCTCTCTCTCTCTCTCTCTCTCTCTCTCTCTCTCTCTCTCTCTCTCTCTCTCTCTCTCTCTCTCTCTCTCTCTCTCTCTCTCTCTCTGTATGTATGTATCTGTATGCACACACGCATATATATACATATTTATATGCGTATATATACATTACATATGGACATATATAAACATACATATATACAGTATATATATATACTGTATATATATACATATATATATATATATATATATATATATATATATATATATATATATATATGTATATATATATATGTATATATATATACATATATATATATATATATATATATATATATATATATATATATATTACAGTGCATTCATATATACATACATACACATTTATATGTGTGTATGTATATGCAGACATATACATATGTATATATATATATATATATATATAAATAATAATAATAATAATAATAATAATAATAATAATAATAATGATAATAATATCCATTGGACGAAAAATATTTACGTACAGTATATATATATATATATATATATATATATATATATATATATATATATACATATATATATATATATATATATATATATATATATATATATATATATATATATGCATACGTCTTTTATTGTATTCACAATATATCAGCAATTGAGAACATTTTATGAATATTGAAAAAATTTCATTATAAAGTTCCAAAGATAACAATTCCTAGTAAAGGAATTACTCTTATTAATATACAATAAAAAACGATAGATTTATCTGATACCTACAATATCAACATATGAGTATTGTCAGAATTAGATAGAGATTATTTGTAATTAACAATGTACTACGATCGCATTGAGAATTACGTATGTATACTATTTGTTATTTGAGAATATAGTCTTTGGGAGATACTGAAATACTAAATTAAATAATCATAGAATGAGGCCTTGGGTACAAGAATTCATTGCATGTAAAAAGGCTGTAAATTTTTTACAGCTAGTTTTGTCCATATCATACCTGTTGTTATGATATACTCTGTTCAGTACAAGTGAACTGGATGTAAATTATGTTATACCCTCTGTATCCCATAACTTGATTTACTAATCCAATTGACAGATACATTTTTATTCCTGCAATCACATGAATCAATAAGCTACGATATCCTTATCATATCAAAATCCTTTTTGCTAAAATAACCAGCTTCGATCTATATCTCCGAAAATTATTTTGGCAGATAACCAGGAAAGCAAATTAACAGATAGAAAACTGGAGGCAAAAAATGTGAAACGAAACTAAATTACTGGAGCTGCATTTCATAATGACATCCTGGAAATTGGATAAAAAATTGCTATTGCTAATCACGTTCTACTGCCGATGCTCCGTGGCGTATAATGCAATTTCCTCATCGTGTAATTGTGGTGAAGATTTAGAATACTAAATAGGGAAAAAAGGTAGATACTCTTGTTAAGTGAATATGAACTAGTAATACATAGGCCTGTTTCACACAAAAAACCAAGAATGTTTATCAAACTTTGGTTAAAAAAGAAAAAAAAATGCATTGATGTATTGATTTTGAGTTTTTGGCATCTTCACATCAAAAGTCATTGGTGCTGATATCATTTGCTATAAATAGATTATAAAAGGAAATTCAATTTAAAACCTTGAAATCAAACAGGTAAGCATGAAAGTTGAATAGCTTTCAGAAGACCTGCTTCTGAAATAAATCTAAAAAGGACGCTGTAAGAATTGTAGGACACATTCTATTCAAGAATTTTGGCAAGGATGAACCTACCATCCCTACCTCGAAACTCAATTATTATTATCCTTATTATTATTATTATTATTAGTAGTAGTAGTAGTAGTAGTAGTAGTAGTAGTAGTAGTAGTAGTAGTAGTAGTAGTAGTAGTAGTAGTATTGCTAGCCAAACTACAACACTAGTTGGAAATGCAAGATACTATAGGTCCAACGGCTCCAACGGGGAGAAATAGACCAGTGAGGAAAGGAAATATGGAAATAGATAAACGATATGAGAAATATGTGAACAATCAAAATAAAATATTCTAAAAACAATAACATCGAAACAAATATTTCATATATAAATTATAAAAAGACTTATGTCAGCCTGTTCGACATAAAAGCATTTGCTGCAAATTTAAACTTTTGAAGTTCTACCGATTCAACAACCCGATATTGAAGATCATTCCATAACTTGATCAAAGCTGGAATAAAAATTCTAGATTACTGTGTAGTAGTGAGCCTCATGGTGGAGAAGGCCTAGCTATTAGAAATAACTGCATGCCTAGTATAACGGACAAGATGGAACTGTCCTGGAAGATCTGAATGTAAAGGATTCTTAGAATTATGAAAAATCTTATGCAACATACATAACGAACTAATTGAACGACAGTACCGGGGATTAATATTTAGATCATGAATAAGAAATTTAATAGTCCGTAAGTTCCTGTCCAACAAATTAAAATGAAAATCAGCAGCTGAAGACCAGACAGGAGAAAAATACTAGAAGCAAGGTAGAACGAAAGAATTAAAACACTCCTTCAGAATAGATTGATCACCGAATTGTCAATTTTTTGGGGAAATTGAAGAAGACACAGACCTGATGTATTTCTCAAAGGTAAATTTACTGTCGAGAATCACACCTAAAATTTCAAGTCATGCAGAGTTAAAGAACCATTATCAATGCTGAGATCTGGATGTTGAGGAATCGCTGTCCTTTTCCTATTGACAATCATACTTCGAGTTTTGTTATGAAGTAATATTTAAATGAACAGCCATTGTAGAAACCTCAAGTATTTGGAACAGATCATCTAGATAGAGATAGATGGGGCATATTTTAAGAAGAGTAGATCAGTTAATCCAGGATGTGCCTGAATGGAAGCCACTTGGCAAAAAAAAAAGGACGTGGTAGACAAAGAGAAACATGGCTGATGACAATGCGAAGGGAGGTTGGACCTGAGAATTGGGTTGACCTCAGAGAGATGGCACAGGAAAGAGACATATGGTGCGACTTCATTAAAGTCCTATGCATTCCGTGGGTGCCAGAGGATTAAGATAAGATAAAGGCAATAAAAATCTTTATCTGAACTTAAATAATGTAGCCAGAAAAATAAGGAATATTCCCAAATTTGAGACCTCAGGAAATCTGCTGCAAATGAGCTGAATATTGCAGCACTAAATAGAAGTAAGTAAAACATATTGATAGTGAGGTCAAAAGAAAAGCCAGGAATGATTGGAGAAAGCAAATGAGGCTGACAAAACAATGAGTCACGGGAGTGGCTATGGTGTAAGAATCGCTCATAGAATTATTAATGAAATTTCGACTGGGGAAAAGAAGAAGCATATACCCTTCAAAAGGAGAGATGGATCTGTTATAACAACAGATGATGGAGAAAGGAAAGACAACGTTGCATGGAACACTTTAGTGATTTCATGAATAGGAGATAAAAATGGAGTAACTTGAGTGACATACCTGAAGTTGAGGAGGACCTTGATGTACCCATGAATGAATTCAGTTCGTTTGAAGTCGAAGCTATCATTTAAAAACTCAGAAGAAGAAAAGGCCCGGGATACGATGGAATAACTGTTGAGAGGATATTGGCCGAAAATGAAATGACTCCCAGAATACTTACAAAATTATTTTGTAGAATGTGGCATGAAGAGGCAAAACTTGTTGAATGGGATGTAGGAGTGTTGTTGAAAATGGCAAGAAAATATCTGACTGATTGCAATAATTACAGAGGCATCGCACCGTCAGTCGTCATGAAAATATACAGCATGCTTATTCTAGGGAGACTAGAGAGAAAAACTGGTGAAAAGAAGAGAATTGAACAAACAGGAATTAGAAAAGGTAGAAGTTGTACATAAATTTGATTAAGTCTGCTCATGAACATAGCAAGTGTAAAGTTAATGCTTGTGAAGTCCTATCAAGGTTAACGCCGTCTTCAGTCCGGTGGATTTTCTTTCGGTCAACAAATGCTTCACTGTGTGGAGTACCAAATAGAGCAACATGATCACAACGGAAGCAGCTTATATGATAGGAAAACCAAACATCAAATGGAATTCTAAAATGCTGCAGCAGAGGTAAGTAAATTGTTCTAGAATCGAGAAATCACAGTAGGCTATTGTTGTTTTAATCAAATCAATGGATAAAAAAAACTTATCTGTACAGTGAGGTGAAAATAAGAATGTTATCTAGAAATACAGAGGATTAAAAAGTAGAATTACTAATCTGAGCCATGCAATTCATCCACATACAGAAAAAAACTGAGTATAAACTGCAGTTCAATAGGGAACTGAAGTGAGGTTTCAATCCCATTTTAATAAGATAAAAGTGTCCATATTTAGTGTGAGAAATTATATATATATATATATATATATATATATATATATATATATATATATATATATATATATATATATATTTCGTTAGAAATATACTTCGAAACAGTATCTTAGAAACATTCACTTCGTTAAAGTTACAAACTCACATTTCAAATAATTTAACAAAACAACTAAAAGAGGGGTCATTCAGAAATGAGTGTAAACAAATAAAAGTGATTGCAAGGAATCTATATAGAGCTCAACCATTGTCAAAATCAAGGAAAGGAAGAAAGGTAAACTGGAGAAGCTCATTAATAAAGAGGAGGGGATTGTAGGGGAGCGAATGGAACCCTAAGGATTTCTATTATCGATGGGAGAGAGCGATTGCTTTAATGTCAACAAAATCAGATGAAAATTAAGCTTATACATTACTAAGATATCACCAGTATTTTGATTAAGAATTATTATACAATATTAAAGCTTGATTAGAGATATCGAGTGAGGCCAAAAATAATTATATTGAATTCTTCAAAAATGGCATAACGTTTGTAAGATAAGAACGATATGTAAGAGGAAAAGACAGTAAAGCACACAAGCTAGTTTACCAACAGTTTCTCTAGGGTAACCTGCATATACATAATTCAAACGTGATGGCCTTTGAACTAATCTTATTCGTAGAAAACAAGATGTAAAATCAAACAGAAATGTAAAAGGAGAGAGAGAGTTTGACTTACGGATCTTTGGTCAAAGAGCTACATTGTTATTGTTTCACAGTGCAATATAAAAAAGAAATATTCTAAGCATAGATGTCAAATTATTCCTAGCATTTTAAGAAACAAAGTAACACCTGAGTAAAGGATGAACGTTGAAAACAAATAAGAAGGAAAATATCTTTTCATTTGTCAATGTAAAGCCATCCTCAAAAAGTACATTAACTGCTATTGTTAGATAAATAAGGAAAAATGATCATGTTTTAAAACTATATCAAAATATCATGCACATGTGTAAGTGGAAAAATCTAAAGTGTTCATAAATCAAAGGGCGTATGTAATCTTAATTATAAACACTGATCAAATATAGGAATTATTAGAATGGTATTAAGAATGGCTAAACAGAATATGTTTATGGTCATTTCTTCAGTAAACAAAATGAACTCGCCAAAAATAATTCTGCCAAGTTGCAAATAAAACTTTATAATAAAATAGATTGCTATGATTCAAAAAATATACAGGAAAAGAAGTGGGATATCTACTACTGTAGGACGATTGGTCTAATAAAGATATAGTATATGTCTGTTAGGGAAGGAAAATAGCTTGCTAAACTGTTCATGAAATCAAAGGAATTGCAAACATTTCATATATAACAAAAGTTATTATTAACAGTAACCTAAAACTGTCAATGATGGATTTGACGTTTGAAATGATACCAAACAGTAGAATACATAATGCCAGATAATTTTACAAATTAGAAAAGATAATTCCAGAAAATTTCACACAGTAGAAAATATAATTTCAAATAATTTCACACACTAGAAAATATAATTCCAGGTAATATCACAAGTATAAAAGATAATTCCAGATAATTTCACAGAGTAGAAAATAAAATTCCTGTTAATTTCACACAGTGGAAAAAAAATTCTAGATAATTTCACACAGTAGAAAAGATAATTCCAGATAATTTCACACAGTAGAAAATAAAATTCCAGTTAATTTCCCACAGTAGAAAAAATAATTCCAGATAATTTCACACAGTAGAAAAGATAATTCCAGATAATTTCACACAGTAGAAAATGAAATTCCAGTTAATTTCAGAGTAGAAAAAAAAAATAATTCCAGATAATTTCACACAGTAGAAAATAAAATTCCAGTTAATTTCACACAGTAGAAAAAATAATTCCAGATAATTTCACACAGTAAAAAAGATAATTCCAGATAATTTCACACAGTAGAAAATAAAATTCCAGTTAATTTCACACAGTAGAAAAAATAATTCCAGATAATTTCACACAGTAGAAAAGATAATTCCAGATAATTTCACACAGTAGAAA
>NC_090733.1:102045088-102055088 GCF_036898095.1 Palaemon carinicauda | reverse complement strand
ATTACAATAGAGGAAGTGAGGAGAGCACTAGATGAAACGAGAGTAGGAAAAGCATCTGGTATGGATGGTGTGAAAGCTGAGATGTTGAAGGAAGGGGGTGTGACTGTACTTGAATGGTTGGTGAGATTGTTTAATGTGTGTTTTGTTTTGTCAATGGTACCAGTAGATTGGGTCTGTGCATGTATTGTACCACTATATAAGGGTAAGGGAGATGTGCATGAGTGTTGTAATTCAAGAGGTATTAGTTTGTTGAGTGTAGTTGGAAAAGTGTAAGGTAGAGTACTAATTAATAGGATTAAGGATAAAACAGAGAATGCAATCTTGGAAGTACAGGGTGGTTTTAGAAGAGGTGGGGGTTGTATGAATCAGATTTTTACAGTTAGGCAGATATGCGAGAAATATTTAGCAAAAGGTAAGGAGGTGTATGTTGCGTTTATGGATCTGGAGAAAGCATATGATAGAGTTGATAGGGAAGCAATGTGGAATGTGATGAGGTTATATGGAGTTGGTGGAAGGTTGTTGTAAGCAGTGAAAAGTTTCTACAAAGGTAGTAAAGCATGTGTTAGAATAGGAAATGAAGTGAGCGATTGGTTTCCGGTGAGAGTGGGGCTGAGACAGGGATGTGTGATGTCGCCGTGGTTGTTTAACTTGTATGTTGATGGAGTGGTGAGAGAGGTGAATGCTCGAGTGCTTGGACGAGGATTGAAACTGGTAGGCGAGAATGATCATGAATGGGAGGTAAATCAGTTGTTGTTTGCGGATGATACTGTACTGGTAGCAGACACAGAAGAGAAGCTTGACCGACTAGTGACAGAATTTGGAAGGGTGTGTGAGAGAAGGAAGTTGAGAGTTAATGTGGGTAAGAGTAAGGTTATGAGATGTACGAGAAGGGAAGGTGGTGCAAGGTTGAATGTCATGTTGAATGGAGAGTTACTTGAGGAGGTGGATCAGTTTAAGTACTTGGGGTCTGTTGTTACAGCAAATGGTGGAGTGGAAGCAGATGTACGTCAGAGAGTCAATGAAGGTTGCAAAGTGTTGGGGGCAGTTAAGGGAGTAGTAAAAAATAGAGGGTTGGGCATGAATGTAAAGAGAGTTCTATATGAGAAAGTGATTGTACCAACTGTGATGTATGGATCGGAGTTGTGGGGAATGAAAGTGATGGAGAGACAGAAATTGAATGTGTTTGAGATGAAGTGTCTGAGGAGTATGGCTGGTGTATCTCGAGTAGATAGGGTTAGGAACGAAGTGGTGAGGGTGAGAACGGGTGTAAGAAATGAGTTAGCGGCTAGAGTGGATATGAATGTGTTGAGGTGGTTTGGCCATGTTGAGAGAATGGAAAATGGCTGTCTGCTAAAGAAGGTGATGAATGCAAGAGTTGATGGGAGAAGTACAAGAGGAAGGCCAAGGTTTGGGTGGATGGAAAGCTCTGGGTGATAGGAGGATAGATGTGAGAGAGGCAAGAGAGCGTGCTAGAAATAGGAATGAATGGCGAGCGATTGTGACGCAGTTCCGGTAGGCCCTGCTGCTTCCTCCGGTGCCTTAGATGACCGCGGAGGGGGCAGCAGTAGGGGACTCAGCAGTATGAAGCTTCATCTGTGGTGGAAATGTGGGAGGTTGGGCTGTGGCACCCTAGCAGTACCAGCTGAACTCGGCTGAGTCCCTGGTTAGGCTGGAGGAACGTAGAGAGTAGAGGTCCCCTTTTTTGTTTTGTTTCTTGTTGATGTCGGCTACCCCCCAAAATTGGGGGAAGTGCCTTTGGTATATATATATATATATATATATATATAGCTATATAGAGAGAAATATCGCCTATTGCACCATTTCACTTGCAATATCGCTGAAGACTAATGATGGTAGTCAGATTCTGAGGCTGACTAGCTTGTGTAAAGTATATCGGGATCAGAGAAAGATTAGAATGAAAGAGATGAGGGAAATAATTAAGCTACTCTATAAAGGGAACGGTAATGATGTAGTATAGCATATGGTGTTACTTCGATTAGTTAAAATATCAACGTTTATTGTGGGATTTACAAGAATTCGCTTTCCGTCATTATTGGGTCCAAAATAGGGTTGTGGTGGCTTATTGCAAAAGTCCCCATCTGGCAATCTGCCGAACAGGGATTTGGGTTCCGCTAAAGTCGATAGTTTCATGTAGTGTCTGCAACCTCACCATTCTTGCGAGCTAGAAATGAGGGTGGTTGGCAGAGTGTATAGGTCCATCTGTTGAGTTTTCAGCAGCCATTCCCTGTCTCTCTTTGGTCCTAGCTTGGGTGGAGATGGTGCTCGAGCGCTGATCATGGTCAGTCTATAGAGTATTATCCTACAAGGGCATTGTCACTGTCCCTTGACTCGGCAATTCATGAGTGGCTTTTAAACTTTTAAATCATAAAACCTTAAGCCAATCATTTCCCAATTCAGTTAACAAATTAAGGTCATGTACAAGAATAGTTTTGTTCGTCCAGCAACAATATTAAACCTATGGTCTCGGCCTCCTCTTTCGCTTTTCATAAAGAATACGCTTTTGTTTCTTTAAAGAAAGAAGCTGAGTACCCATATCTCTCCAGTCCTTATTTCTTTCGGACACGCAAATTACTGAAGAAAAGCATACGGGCTTCGTTTGGCACACATAACCTGTTTGATATATAACTTTCTAAGAGGTTTCTTCAGTCTATTTATAGCCTTCGTTGGAAACTTAAAATGTAATAAGATAAACGAGTTATTAGTATGAACTTCTTTGTAGAATGAATTATGTGCTGATTTCTTTTTCTGATTTTAATCATGCAGACCAACACATATTTTTCCATGACTTAATTCCTGCCATGAATCTCTTAGACTCACATCCATTTTGATACATAATGACAGATTTTAAACCCGAAACTCTATTCTAGGCATAATGAAATAAAAAGTGATCAGTCATAAGAAAAAAAAAATCAACAACGTTATCAATATATCATGAGATTTACAAAAGAACATTTGTACCGTATCTAAAGAATTACTCGGCAAGTAAAACAACAACAACAACAACAACACCAAATGCAGCCATTTCTAGTCCACTGAAGGACAAAGGCCTTAGACATGTACTTATTCATGCCTGGGGATTTACCATTTTCATCACCACGTTGGCCATTACGGATTGGTGATGGTGGGAGACTTTAATCTGATCGGTCATAGCAAACCAACATAGTAGGGATAATCAGCAAGTAAAGGATTATTGAAAACAAACACGATGCCAAATAAGAGGAAAGAGAGATCCAAAACCAAAACAAATGAAGGCAAGTCCCGTAATAATTCGAGACGGGACATTTAGAAGAAGTACAAAAACTTCTCTCGGAAATGATCGATGCAGAGGCAAATTTAATCTAGAAAGTTTCACCAAACGGATGTTGTCGGTTCCCTTTCCCATCTCAATCCTTCTCCTTTGAGGAAAGGACTCTCTCTCTCTCTCTCTCTCTCTCTCTCTCTCTCTCTCTCTCTCTCCTCGTGTGAAACCTAATAATGACATGACCACCTACACTGGATCTTTCATTTTCAATTTCAGAAAAGATTCTCTCTCTCTCTCTCTCTCTCTCTCTCTCTCTCTCTCTCTCTCTCTAGGAGACCTAATAATGACACGACCACCTTCACTGCACCCTTTATTATCAACTTTGGAAAGAAAAGACGAAAATAATACGTGGGAGAATAAGGTTGAAGACGAAGCAGAATCCTTTTTTGCGCAAACTAATACACACACATACCGAAAGAAAGAATATGTATAGACACCTTCTCTCTCTCTCTCTCTCTCTCTCTCTCTCTCTCTCTCTCCTCTCTATATATATATATATATATATGTATATATATATATATATATATATATGTATATACAGTATATACATATATATATGCATAAATATGTGTTTGTGTTCATATATACACACATATATATATATATATATATATGTATATGTATATATATATATATATATATACATATATATATATATATATATACATATATATATTTATATATATATTTGTGTGTTTATATATAAATATGTATATACATATATATTCAGTATAGATAGATAGATAGATAAATAAATATATATATATATATATATATACATGTATATATATACATATATATATATATATATATACATATATATATACATATATATATATATATATATATACTTTGGGTCAATAGGCGTAGGAGATGATCATAATCTTTGTATATATATATATATATATATACACATATATATATATATATATATATATGTATATATATATATATATACACACAGTGTGTGTGTGTGTGTATATTTACACACACACATATATATATATATATATATATTTTTATGTATACACATATAAACGTGTGGTGTGTGCGTGTTTACATGTTTGTGTGTACTGCCTGTTAAGTCCTTTTGAGTTTTTGAAATAGGTCTTGAAAAGAAATTTAAAGACAATAAGCAAACGTCAATTTTTTCAAGAAAAATTCATACTAATCACTTTTGTTTAGTTTTTTTTTTTTTTTTTTTTTCTGGCATTCAGACATCAAATCACTGTTGAGATGATTTTACATTTCCATACGTTATACTAGTATTTAAAGATACATTTTATGAAACTTATTCTGATTTGTGAGCAAACGTTCAATTTCTTCGTTGAACGAGATATTCTAACAATTTTTATCATTGGGTTGATGCGTGGTTGAGAGGTGGGTGGGTACTTAAATTTACTCAGTACCTTGCCCACATTGCCTGGTTCCCCTTGGTCCTAATATCCTTGCCTTTTGTTTGCGAGGAATACTTCGACATAAATGGATTTGAAATCATAATTTCTCACAAAGAAAGTTTGCTTCAATGTTGTTCTTTTGTTTGTATTTAATCGTAAATTGTTTACAACTATTGCACACCATTTCATAAAGGACATTTTTTTAATCATCGTATTTGGGTAATACTAACATTAAAGGAAGAAATAGATGAGGAAAAAAGGAAGAAGAAATTTGTCAAGAATTCCAGCCGCGTAAATAAATATTAATAAAAACATGAGTTTCAAATGACATACGTAAGATCCCGAAATATAATATGATGAGTTTCTTGGAACTTTTGATGATAATCTAAGCTCATTGGGTGTGTTTTACTCATCTATGTTAAACGTGTGAGTAAAACCATAGTATACACCTTCAGTTCCTGCCCCCCCCCCCCTTTTTTTTTTTCTTTTATAAATCTGGAGTATGTTCAATAACAACTTGCAAAAGCTGTTATCAAATTCCACGTAAAGATTGATATTAGGATTCGTTTCTGCAAATATCCATAACAAAAACAAGAAACCAAATGAACATAGGCAGGATATATAATGAGAATGACAGATAGATGGATATTACTAGTAGGAGAATAGTTCCCTAAAGATTGTTAAAAAGCAGGCGAAGGACAAGGATACGATGAGTTGACGAACTAGAAAATAATAAACAATTGAAAACATTAACATTAAAAAAGCAAGTCCTTTGTTTAACGGTACTTCCTTGACCCTGACACCAACAGTGACTTGGCGTCTAAACTTTCCTCTTTCACCTCTAATGCAGAAAATTGGACGTAATCGGTAAAATGTTTCGCCGTGTTTAGATTTCAAGAAAATATTAGAAGCGAGTAGAGGCAAGACTATTGCCCGAGTCAACACAGATGTTGACTTTGCAGCTTTTAACTTAGTGTTTGCTTTGCCAGCAACATGTGTGGTATCGGAGTGTTGTTCGACTTGTCTGCTTCTGTTTACGAAAGAATGCTTGTGGATGCTTGCTCGTGCTTGGAGAGGCTATTATGGTGCGTTCTCGCTCGCCGGAACCCTTTGCGTTTCTTTCTTCTTCTTATTTTTTGCTTCTTCTTGCTAAGATAAGGTGGGAGGGAAAGAGAGATTGTGCATGTTGCTTTGTTTACACACGTCGTCTTTGATACGGTGGAAGGACAGAGTATGTGTTTTTTTTTTTCAAGGAGTTATTGTTGTTTTTATT
This sequence comes from Palaemon carinicauda, assembly GCF_036898095.1. NCBI lineage: Eukaryota > Metazoa > Arthropoda > Malacostraca > Decapoda > Palaemonidae > Palaemon > Palaemon carinicauda. The sequence continues at coordinate 102,049,096 of NC_090733.1, read as the reverse complement.
GTTATTATTGTTATAAATGGAGTTACTATTGTAATAACAATCTAGGCTATTTCATACACTTCATGTGAAAGGTACATAGATGTTTTCATAACTGCTAACTACATTCTTAAAAACAAAATAGATGACTAGATAAATATGTAGTGTCCTTTGCTTCTAAATTTTGCTTACAGCCATTTTATGTTTTTATACTACTGCTGAAAGTCTTGTTAATAAATCACAATTGTAAGAATTAACAAAACATATAAAACTTGTCTGTCTTTCTGTATTTGTTAAAGCCATTCAGCTAATTATTTCTTCCACTCTTCCAATCTCCTTTCAATTAAGAGAAAAAGGAAAAAATATGAAAGACGGAAAAAACAAAGGATGGCCAAGAAAGGCTTTTTAGAGGTGGGCAACGATGAGAAAGAACTAAAGGAGTACACAAGAGGGGGAGGAATCCCCCACACGAGCCCCCACCTCCCCCTCCCAACCCTGGGGCAATGTAGCGTTTCTCCATTATTCCCGACACTTATTAATCCCTCGTGTAGCGACCTGCTGGTACAATGAAAATAAGTGGCCGCTCGGACGCACTCAGGATACGAAAAGGGCTGAAAAGGGTGGACGGTTGAAAAGGGGAAATAGGGAATAAACAACGGATGAGGAAGGGAAAAGGGCAGAGAGAGAGAGAGAGAGAGAGAGAGAGAGAGAGAGAGATCCTAACATTTCAGAGAAAGAGACAGATCCTACCTTTCAGAGAGTAAGAGAGAGAGAGAGAGAGAGAGAGAGAGAGAGAAAGAGAGAGAGAGATCCTAACATTTCAGAGAAAGAGACAGATCCTACCTTTCAGAGAGAGAGAGAGAGAGAGAGAGAGAGAGATCCTACCATTACAGAGAGAGAGAGAGAGAGAGAGAGAGAGAGATCCTACCATTACAGAGAAGGTGAGACTGAGATCCTACCATTAGAGAGAGAGAGAGAGAGAGAGATCCCACCATTACAGAGGTGAGACTGAGATCCTACCATTAGAGAGAGAGAGAGAGAGAGAGAGAGTGATCCTACCATTACAGAGAAGGTGAGACTGAGATCCTACCATTAGATTGAGAGAGAGAGAGAGAGAGAGAGAGAGAGAGAGAGATCCTACTATTTCATATATAGCGAGAGCAAGAGAGAGATCCTACTATTTCATATATATATATATATATAGAGAGAGAGAGAGAGAGAGAGAGAGAGAGAGAGAGATCCTACATTTTCATAGGTATGATACTACAATCAAACAATGACCAATGTGATGGTCATTGCAAGAACTTTACCTTTCTCGTAATAAATGATATGAGGAAGAAGCAACTCGTGCCTGCAGCACGCTTCACTTCTCTAAATTCATATCGTTTGATTTATGGTTTGAGAACGAATGCATTTTTGAATGCTGCATATGCGTCCGTTTATGCATTTATATTCGAAATGCATACAATAGTCTTGAATAAGATGCCGGGGGTGATAAGATAATTTGATGATGCAAAGTGCAAAGCTGTCTCATATATATCAATATATATACACATATATATATATATATATATATAGATATATATATACACGTATATATATATATATACATATATATATATATATATATATGTATATTTATATATATATATTTAAATATTCATATTTATACATATATATATATATACATATTTATGTTTGTGTAAAGATATATGTGTATATATATACATATATACATATTCATATCTATGGTTGAATATAAGTATATATAAACATGTATATATGTATGCGTGTGTGTGTCTATATATATATATATGTGCGTATATATATATATATATATATATTTATATATATATATATATATAAATATATATATATATATATATATATATATATGTATATATATGTATTCTAGTATTGATACTGAGGTCAAAAGGAAACCCATGAATGACTGGAGAGAGTATTTAGACAAGTAAGCAGATGAGTCTGACAAAGCTGTGAACTCAGGGAGGGGCTATAGTGTAAGAATCGCGAATAGAATTATTAATGAAATCTCTACGGGCCAAAGAAGCAGAAGCATATATCCATCAAAAAGAAAGATGGATCTTTTATAACAACAGAAAATGAAGAAAGACAATGTTAGATGGAACACTTTATTGAAGTCATGAATAGAGGATATGAAAGGAATGATTTGACTGAGACACCTGAAACCGATGAAGGCCTTGATTTGTCCATGAATGAATTCAGTGTTTTTAAAGTCGAAGCTGTTACTAAAGAAACTCCGAAGATGGTACCCCTTGGATACGATAGAATAACTGTTGAGATGATATTAGCTGAAAAAGAAGCTGATTTTGTAGAATGTGGCATGATGAGTTAAAATCTGATGAATGGGAGCTACGAACATTCGTGAAAATGGCAAAAAAGGTGACCTGGGTGATTGCAATAATTACAGAGGCATCACACTTACTTCAGTTGTCCTAAAAATATATCGTATGCTTATCCTAAAGAGACTAGAGAGAAAGATTTATGAAAAGCTGAGAGATGAGCAAGCAGGTTTTAGAAAAGATAAAAGTTGTACTGACCAAGTTTTCATGTTAAGAAATATTTTACAGCAACATATAAATATAGAAATCCACTTTTGATAACATTTGGGGACTATAAAAAAAGCCTTTGATAGTGTGTACCTGCGTTATTATTGAATTCCTTTTAAATATATCAATTTGACTAAGTCTGCTCATGACCATAGCCAGTGTAAAGTTAATATTAGTAGAGTCCTATCAAGTTAATTTTCAGTGAACAGTTGAGTACTCCAAGGAATGTGTTTTCACCTTTATTGTTTTTACTCTTCATGGATTTTGTAATGCGTAAAACTCGAATGCGTAAAACTTGGGGATAGTAGAGAAGGATTGAACTGGATTGGTAATAGGAAATTAGCTGACCTAGTGTATGCTGATGTGCTGTCCTTACTAGCAGAACTTGCTTACCAGAATGCTTGAAATATCATAGGAGGCTGGGCTCATGATAAATAGAAGAAAGACAGAGATGACGAAAACAGAATATGCAATGGAAGATGAAATATCATTAGAAGGAGGAAGGATTAATTAGAGAGAATCATTTATGCATTTAGGAACTATGATCTTTCGTACAGTGTCTTGAGAATTTGAGTTTAATAAAATATTGAAAAAAAATAAATCAGACTATGGCTAGGTTAAGTAAAATTTAGAAATCAAATCGCCAGAAATAACATATAAAAACCATGCTATGTATCAGGTTAGTGGGATCCGTGTTGCAGTATGGAGATAATTCCTGATATAACAATGAAACAACCTTCAACAGATTTAGTATATTTGAGAACAAATCCCTTAGAAGAATATTGGGAGTTAAATGGCAGGGCAAGATTAGAAATGAGACTATAAGACAGATAAGTCAGGTGCCATATGTGGATGAGATCATTATGAGGGGTAGATGGAGATGTTTTGGGCACCTTCTTTGCACTCCCTAAGAGAGATTAGTTCACCAAACGTTCAACTGGGCTCCACAAGCCACTAGAAGAGTGGGAACACCTAAGCCTACATGGCTGATGACTATGAAGTGTGAAGTAGGAAACAATGAATTTAAAAGCTCTAGATAGAGACGACTGGAAAAATCTAACCGAGACCCTTTACGTCAATAGACGTAGGAAGAGATGGTGATGAAGATGATGATATATATATAAATATATATATATATATATATATATATATATATATATATATATATATATATATATATATATATATATATGTGTGTGTGTGTGTGTGTGTGTGTGTGTGTGTGTGTGTGTGTGTAGGAATGTTTGTGTGTGATTGTTTGCGCATTTGTACTGTATGTATAATCTCAAAATACATAAAAAGGAACGACGATATTTATATTGCATTATCTAGCTGATTAATAACAGATTTAGAATTATGTTTCATACCATCTGTCACAAATACCTGTAAATATTTATAAACAAATCCATCATAATCCTTTATATCTAAACCCTTATAAAAC
>NC_090733.1:102037588-102042588 GCF_036898095.1 Palaemon carinicauda | reverse complement strand
TCTATGGACATTAGTCATGGTATGACAATGAAACAATCTCCAATAGATTTAGTAGATTTGAGAACAAAGCCCTCAAATGTTCAGCTGAGCTCCACAAGGCACTAGAAGAGTTGAAATAGCCAGGCCTACATGGCTGAGGACTATGAAGCGTTAAGTAGGAGATGATGAATGGAGAAGTACTGTATTGAATTTAAAGTTCAAGATAGAGACAACTGGCGAAATCTAACCGAGGCCCCTCACGTCAATAGGCATAGGAGATGATGATGATGATATGTTGAATTATCTATTCAGGAATGCTTGTCTGTATGAGTTCTATCTACTCGTTTCCACTTATTTTGTTTTACTGTGTGTGATTCATCGTAATGAGTGCTTCTTTAGTAAAGGAGCCTTCTATTACTCGTTTTTAGCTTGGTGCTTTTCATCTCTTTTGTTTTATCATTTTACCTTAACGCAATAACTTTTTTTTTTTTTTTTTTTTATCAAATCGTAACTTAAATTTCAATTGTTTTATTTAAATTTACGTTTTCGACTCGATTATAAACTTATAGTTGATTCTGAACATTTCCGTATATCCGGTTACATATATAAAGTTAATTTGTAGAAATACTAATCTACTCTTACGTACCTAAGAAAAAAATGAATAATAATCCAATGAAGTATATCGAAAGCACTGTAAGAAATCTTATATACAAACAAGCAGATAAGCAGTGAATCAATCAAACAAAAAATTATCCAAATTTCAATTAAATCCCTCAAAACCGAAGATAATTTGGGTATGGTTCCACATTCGTCTGGAAGTCTTATTGACTTAAAAATATTTCTTTGTTTGCAATAATTGCACATTTATCTAGTAAAAACCACGTCTCCAAGCCTTTACCAAACCATGAATAACTTCTTCCCGTTAGTCCATTACATTCAAGAATTCAGTAAATGTTTTTATGTTGAACAGGCTGACATAAGACTCATTTTATAGTTTATATATGAAAGATCTGTTTTGATTATCATTACTGCTCTTAAATTATTTTAATTTATTTCAATTGTTCCTTACCTCCCTTGTAGTTTATTTACTTCCATATTTCCTTTCCTCACTGAGCTATGTTTCCCTCTTGGAGCCCTTGGTCTTAGAGCATCCTGCTTTTCTAACTAGGGTTTTAGCTTAGTTAATAATAATAATAATAATAATAATAATAATAATAATAATAATAATAATAATAATAATAATAATAATAATAATAATAATAATAATAATATCTGTGGTGAGAATTTCGTCAAAATCCGTTGAGTAGTTTTGACATAATTCTGTCCACAGACACATAGACAAATAAATAAATAAAGAATCCTGTTCGCAGACACACCGACAAATAGATAAATAAATAAACCGACTCAAAAATATAACCTCCTTGGCGGGGTTAATAATAATAATGATAATATTAGAACTACATAAACGAAAACCTTTCAATTAGATTTATGTAAATATGATCAACGGATAGAATTAGCAATCTAAACAAAGGGTTACAAATTAATACATAGCCACAACATCATACAATTCCTGCAATGCTTTAATCTATAAACAACATCCTAACCATCAGGTTTCTCTGTCTTATTTATTATGAATTGGTACATGAGCTTTAATGACCTTTTAAATACGGTTCACTTGATTTTTCTGTTTCTATTTTAATGGTTTACGTCAATAGTTTTCTCATTAATTAACATCACAAAGTAACTTTTCATGTGCCCCCCACCTCTCTCTCTCTCTCTCTCTCTCTCTCTCTCTCTCTCTCTCTCTCTCTCTCTCTCTCTCTCTCTCTCTCTCTCACAGTGAATTTTTATGAAGCTTTTTTTTCTCAAAGCTTTACTAGTACGATCTATACTTCCCCTACATCAGTGTTAATATGGTGCACACGTCTGATTTCCTCAGCTAATTACATAAATATTTTAATTGATTCTTTATTACTGATAGAAACTTAAAATATTTAAATTTTATTATTCATTATTTATTTGTTTGTTTGTTTATTTCCTTTCATCACTGGGCTATTTTCCCTGTTGGAACCCTTGGGCTTATTGCATCCGGCTTTTCCATCAAGGGCTGCAGCTTAGCTAACAATAATAATAATGTGAGATTAGCATATTACATTTTTCCTAATAAAAGTAACCGATATTCTTTATTGATTTTAAGGAACAAATATAAAGTTACTTTCACGTAAAAGCTTGGATGAATATGTATGAAACTTTTATTAATTAAAGGAAGTTTAACTATTTTAGAATTTTACCCTACAGGCCTGTGAACCCTTTCCATTCCACCCCCACCCCCCGGAGGAGTAAATTTATCACTCAAGCCCTTAGACACTTTTATGGGAATTTTTTACTTAACTCATCTTAGCACAAACCCTATTAGTGTCAAAAACTGAAAATAATTTTTACCATATAACTGAATAATTTTATCTTCCATTGATATTTCGTTTTGCATATTTGTTTAAGAGTTTTATTTACGAAAATAATAAATGAAAGATAATATTTGTCTGTAGGTTGATATTTTCTCTGCTTATCTTGAAGGTATTTCTATGATCATTAAGACACGGACGATCTCGTAATCCTTATACAGCGTTTCGAACAGTCTTGTTGTATTTGTCACTATTTTCTTACGGTAATTGAGCCTTTCTCTCTCTCTCTCTCTCTCTCTCTCTCTCTCTCTCTCTCTCTCTCTCTCTGCTGGGTTAATGATTTCCTTTTAAAGATTTTAAAGGCTGTTCATGAATGTCAGAGACAAGGAACAGTGACATTCCCCTAGTAAGCAGGAAAATACCCTAGAGACTGACCAAATATCCATATGATCAACGCCCAAGAACCTCTCTACCCAAGCTAGTATCAGGGAGGCCAGGAAATGGATGCTGATGAATCAGCAGAGAGACCAATAGGCTTTAGCTCTAGCTCAAGACGATAGTATGGTTGTAGACACTAACGGAAATAACGAATTTGAGTAGAACTCAAACCACAGTCTGACAATCACTAAGAAGAGATGTTACCAACAGGCCACAACAACCCTTGTTTGAATCCACTAATTCCGTCTTCAGCTATCCATTACTTCTGTTAAATCAACTTTTACATCCTTCGGTTATCAACTTTAACATTGTTTGTTCCTATTTATATTAGCCATTATAAACTGACTTTAGCTAATGTTTACGTTGAAGTTTACCACTTTCTGAAGTTTCTCTACGATATCCCTATTCAAACTGCCATCGTGTATTATTTCAAATCCCTCGTAACTCCATCATTATTTCTTTACTTTAATATTTTACATCTACAACTACCTTCCACCTCTCTCTCTCTCTCTCTCTCTCTCTCTCTCTCTCTCTCTCTCTCTCTCTCTCTCTCTCTCTCTCATCTATAAAGATACTAAACTGTACTGACGACAAAACAACTTTTTTCCAAACTTATTCAGTCGATCTTAGCAATATATAATTTTTATATTTCAAATACACTCTTAACATTCGTAACAAAAAGGTATCTGCCAATTGTATCCTAATTCTATTTGTAATCATATACGACGTTTTTTTCCCCCTATATTTTCGTCGATATATCACGTAAATGTTTCAAAAGAAATATATGATCCGTATATTGTTCCCAACTCAGTAGTATTAGGCCTATACAATTTGTAAAGCCTATTCATTACCTTTACTCTTATGCGTTAGAACGTCTAATTTCACTCTTATTTAGAAGAGCATAATTAGTATCAATTTAGAATAAAATTGAAGCATTATTTTAAACGGTAAATATCGTAAGCTTTTACCATTATGTATATAGAAAGAGTGAATAGTTTACAGAAAACATTCGAAAACAATATATAAAAGAATCCATAAAGTTCACATAAATATGAAAAAAACGTATAAAATAGAGTGTATAACAAATGTCAACTTGTTATATATATATATATATATATATATATATATATATATATATATATATATATATATATATATATATATATATATATATATATATATATATATATATATGTATATATATATATATATATATATATATATATATATATATATATATATATATATATTATATATATATATATATATATATATATATATATATATATATACCTCACATTCTGATCGAACCCTAGTCTCTTCAAATGAAAGGCAAATACCAAACAATGACAAGACTAAGGTTCAATCTTAATGTTAGGTAGAATTTTTTTCTATTTGAAGATCATTTTGTATTGATTTTGTTCACACACACGCGCATATATATATATATATATATATATATATATATATATATTTATATATATATATATATATATATATATATACAAATATATATGTATGCAAATATATACATATATATATATATATATATATATATATATATATATATATATGTGTGTGTGTGTGTGTGTGTATATATATATATATATATATATGTGTGTGTGTGTGTGTATATATATATACATATATATATATATATATATACATATATATATATATATATATATATATATATATATATATATATATATATATATATATGTATATATATATAATTATGGGTATATGTATACGTTAAAACAATTGGATCAATTTATGCTAAAAGGCTATCTACCTGTCACCCTCTTCAATATTTTCAGACCGTTACCCATAGGAATATAATGTAAATAGAGTTTTTAATACATTTTAATACGTTTTTTTTTTAAATAACTCTCTTAAGCTCTTTCCGAAGGTGTATGGAGGAATGCAGAACTAATTAGGTAGTTAAACAGTTTGAGTCTTAGGTGAATTTTCTTTGCTTTTTTTTTAACAAATTAGATATGTCTCGTTTGTGCAGCTTAGATATTTCTCGTTTGTGCAGCTTACCTTGAAGATTTGTAAAAATCATATTAAACGCTTAATACTATTATCATCCGAATCATTATTATTATTATTATTATTATTATTATTATTATTATTATTATTATTATTATTATTTTTGTTGTTGTTGTTGTTGTTGTT
>NC_090733.1:102017588-102032588 GCF_036898095.1 Palaemon carinicauda | reverse complement strand
GAAAATCAGAATAATAATCCAACAGAAATGATCATAAGTCGAGGAAGTTACAAAGCTTGTGGAAAAATAGCGAGAGCCTTAAAATCTGAATAATATTTTAACCTAAAGGATGATTTCGAAGAAGTTACAAAGCTTGTGGAAGAATAAAGAGAGCCTGAATATCTGGATAATAATTCAACGGAAATCATCATGTGTCGAGGAAGTTACAAAGCTTGTGGATGAATATAGAGAGCTTGAAAACCTGGATAATAATCCAACAGAAATGATCATATGTCGAGGAAGTTACAAAGCTTGTGGACAAAAAATGAGAGCCTGAAAATCTGGAAAATATTTCAGCCTAAAGGATCATGTGTCGAGGAAGTTACAAAGCTTGTGGACGAATATAAAGACCCTGAAAATCTTGATAATAATCCAACACAAATTATCATATGTCGAGGAAGTTACAAAGCTTGTGGACATATAATGAGAGCCTGAAAATCTGGATAATATTTCAACCAAAATGATCAAGTGTCGAGGAAGTTACAAAGCTTGTGGACGAATATAGAAAGCTTGAAAATCAGAATAATAATCCAACAGAAATGATCATAAGTCGAGGAAGTTACAAAGCTTGTGGAAAAATAGTGAGAGCCTTAAAATCTGGATAATATTTTAACCTAAAGGATGATTTCGAAGAAGTTACAAAGCTTGTGGAAGAATAAAGAGAGCCTGAATATCTGGATAATAATTCAACGGAAATCATCATGAGTCGAGGAAGTTACAAAGCTTGTGGACGAATATAGCGAGCTTGAAAATCTGGATAATAATCCAACAAAAATGATCATATGTCGAGGAAGTTACAAAGCTTATGGAAAAATAATGAGAGCCTGAAAAAACTGGATAATATTCCAACCTAAAGGATCATGTGTCGAAGAAGTTACAAAGCTTGTGGAAGAATATGGAGAGCCTGAAAATCTGGATAATAATTCAACGGAAATCATCATGCGTCGCTTAAGGTACAAAGCTTGTGGACGAATATAGAGAGCTTGAAAATCTGGATAATATTTCAACCTGAAGGATCATGTGTCGAAGAAGTTACAAAGCTTGTGGACGAATATAGAGAGCCTGAAAATCTTGATAATAATCCAACAGAAATGTTCATATGTCGAGGAAGTTACAAATCTTGTGGACAAATAATGAGAGCCTGAAAATCTGGATAATAGTTCAATGGAAATCATCATGTGTCGAGGAAGTTACAAAACTTGTGGACGAATATAGAGATCCTGAAAATCTGGATAATAATTCAATGGAAATCATCATGTGTCGAGGAAGTTACAAAGCTTGTGGACAAATATAGAGAGGTTGAAAATCTGGATAATAATCCAACAGAAATGATCATATGTCGAGGAAGTTACAAAGCTTGTGGACAAAAAATGAGAGCCTGAAAATCTGGATAATATTTCAACCAAAATGATCATGTGTCGAGGAAATTACAAAGATTGTGGACGAATATAGAGGGCCTGAAAATCTGGATAATGATTCATCGGAAATCATCATGTGTCGAGGAAGTTAAAAAGCTTGTGGATGAATAGAGAGAGCCTGAAAATCTGGATGATAGTCCAACAGAAATGATCATATGTCGAGGAAGTTACAAAGCTTGTGGACAAATAATGAGAGCCTTAAAATCTTGATAATATTTCAACCAAAATGATCATGTGTCGAGGAAGTTACAAAGCCTATGAACGAATATAGAGAACCTGAAAATCTGGTTAATAATTCAACGGAAATCATCATGTGTCGAGGAAGTTACAAAGCTTGTGGACGACTATAGAGAGCTTGAAAATCTGGCTAATAATCCAACAGAAATGATCATATGTCGAGGAAGTTACAAAGCTTATGGACAAATAATGAGAGCCTAAAAATCTGGATAATATTTCAACCTAAAGGATCATGTGTCGAGGAAGATAAAAAGCTTGTGGACGAATATAGAGAGCCTGAAAATCTGGATAATAATCCGGCGGAAATCGCAAAGTGTCAAGGAAGTTATAAAGCTTGCTGGACTAATATAGAGAGAATGAAAAGCTTGATAATAATTCAACGGAAATCATCATGGATCGAGGAAGTTACAAAGTTTGTGGAGGAATATAGAAAGCCTGAAAATCTGGATAATAATCCAACAGAAATGATCATATGTCGAGGCAGTTACAAATCTTGTGGACAAATAATGAGAGCCTGAAAATCTGGATAATATTTCAACCAAAGTGATCATGTGTCGAGGAAGTTACAAAGCTTGTGGACGAATATAGCGAGCCTAAAATCTGAATGATAATTCGACGGAAATCATCACGTGTCGAGAAAGTTACAAAGCTTATGAACGAATATAGAGAGCCTGAAAATCTGGATAATAATCCAGCGGAAATCATAAAGTGTCAAGAAAGTTATAAAGCTTGCTGGACTAATATAGAGAGCCTGAAAATCGGGATAATAATGCAACGAAAATCATTCTGTCTCGAGGAAGTTACAAAGCTTGTGGACGAATTTAGAGAGCCTGAAAATCTGGCTAATAATTCAACAGAAATCATGAAGTGTCGAGAAAGCTGTAAAAAGTGCTAGACGAATATAGAGAGCCTGAAAATCTGGAAGTCATTATGTGTCGACGAAGTTACAAAGCTTGTGGAAGAATATAGAGAGCCTGAAAATCTGGATAATAATTCAATGGAAATCATCGAGTGTCGAGGAAGGTACAAAGCTTGTGGACGAATATAAAGAGCCTGAAAATATGGATAATCGTTCGACAGAGACCATCAAGTGTTGCGGAGGTTACAAATCTTGTAGATGAAAATAAGAAGCCTGAAAATCTGGATAATAATTCAACGGAAATCATCAAGTGTCGAAGATGTTACAAAGTTTATGGACGAATATAGAGAGCCTGAAAATCTGGATATTAATACAATGGAAATCATCCAGTGTCGAGGAAGTTAAAAAACTTGTTGACGAATATAAAGAGCATGATATCCTGGATAATAATTCAACAGAAATCATCAAGTTACAAGGAAGTTACAAAGCCTATGTAAGAATATAGAGAGCCTGAAAATATCGATATTAATTCAATGAAAATCATCCAGTGTAGAGGAAGTTAAAAAACTTTTTGACAAATATGTACCTTGAAAATATGGATAGTAATTCAACAGAAATATTCATGTGTCGAGGATATTACAAAGCTTGTGGACGAATATAGAGAACCTGAAAATCTGGCTAATAATTCAATGAAAATCATCAAATGTCGAACAAGTTAGAAAGCTTATGGAAGAATATAAAGAGCTTGATAACCTGGATAATAATTCAACAGAAATCATCAAGTTACAAGGAAGTTACAAAGCTTGTGGACGAATATAGATAGCCTGAAAATCTTGATAATGATTCAACGGAAATCATCAAGTGACGAAACGGAAATCAAGTGACGGAAAAGTAACAAAGCTTGTGGACGAGTGTAGAGAGCTTGAAAATTTGGATAATCATTCAAGGGAAATCATCAAATGTCGAGGAAGTTAGAAAGCTTGTAGATGAATATATAGAGCCTGAAAATCTGTGAATATTTTATGCTTCTAATGTCATAATTATTTATACAAATGCAAACAAAAGGATACGAACATCTCAAACAAGGATACAAGTTTTCCCAGTTAATGAGTTTGTCAGGTTATATGCCTACTTCTAATAGAGATAACTAACTTAACAGTTAAAAAATTATCATTTGCAATTATCTATCACATATATACAACATGCTTACCTTTATATCTGGCCACATTATTCATCTATGATTTTATTTACCAATATAACATCTAGTCCGCTTAGTTCCCTTCGACACTAATCGTCGCTTAGATATAAAATGCCAGATTTATTCGAAGGGTTACTGGATCAGAATAAGATAAAAGTTTAAAGATAGTTTCAGTTTAATTCTTAATCCTCCTAATAGGCACAAATAGGAAACAAAGTAAATAAAAAATTAGAAGCTTGTGTATATTATGCGTTGTCAGATATGGGAGATGTGGTATTAACATTCAATGCAGCCACACACGGCGCTAATAAAGTACTTATACATATATACTGTATATATATATATATATATATATATATATATATATATATATATATATATATATTTATATTTATATTCATATATATATATATATATATATATATATAAATATATATATATATATATATATATATATATATACACATATAATTAAATATATATATATATATATATATATATATATATATATACATATATACATATACATATATATATATATATATATATATATATATATATCTACTATCATTTGGTTAACGGCCCGTACTACCTTAAATAACTGTCGTTAAGTAATAGATATGAAAGCTATTGTACAGTTTAAAACTTATAGAATATTAGTCATGATCTTGGATATATAACTCTACTGCATGTAGAAAGTTTATTACCATGAATTGTAATGGCTGAAATGTCAAAAATAATTATGAAACCTTAAGAATATAATCTGAATGGAATATAGAAAAAGTATAACACCTAAGCACGTAATTGATAGGCATAAAGTTGCAATGTACCATTCTAGAAATCTAGGTAAAAAAAAACATACACATTAAAGGCCGCTGGGGTTAGGAGTCGAAAATATTATTTATAGAGATTGGGCTATAAAATTCCTAACAAATATAATTAAACAAAGGGAAATATAAGCATATATAGAGGCCCCTATCAAAGGTGACGCCAGAGAAAATGGAACAGGATGTTCTCTGATTATTCAGATGCTTGTGTATGCGACCCCTCAAAAATGACAGCTAAATATTAAGATACATATACACGCACACGCCAACGCATATGCGCACAGATTCAATCCTTCCCACTCCCTCTACCCTTCCTTACTACAACACAGCAGTTCGGGCACGGTGCGAGATTGTGGTTTCCGAGTGTAACTCTCGGGGTATTCTCTCTCACCACGGTATGTCTACTCCTTATCACCACTACTTGAGGGACGGGGACACACCGAGTAGTATTACGTCTAGTCATGCCGCTGAGCATGACCGGATATATCGTAGTTTAAACGTAAGTTAATAATAATAATAACAATAATAATAATAATACTCTTAATATAAGTATTGAAATCAATAATAATAATAATAATAATAATAATAATAATAATAATAATAATAATAAAAGTATTGAAATCAATAATAATAATAATAATAATAATAATAATAATATAATAATAATAATAATAATAATATAATAGGCAAAACGGACGTCTAGGTTCTTGATATTATAATAATGCTTTTTATCATTTTTGGATTTTGATGACAATAATAATTCTAGTATATATATATATATATATATATATATATATATATATATATATATATATATATATATATATATATATATATACAGTATATATATATATATATATATATATATATATATATATATATATATATATATATATATATATATATATATAGCTAGAGACATGCTCTTTATTATATAGGGGAGATAGACGACATGTCATGGGATGGACTCAAAAAATAGTAACGAAATGTTTTCCCATTGGTATTTGTTACGTAAACCCCAAACAAATTCCACGGGAATATGACTGAGGAAAAAGATTTTTTGTGCACATAATTCAACCTAGTGGCTCTAAATCACGTATTGTTATCGTATGAAAACGATATCCGTTGAGGGAAGAAATTGCAGTATATCTTTGTCTTGCAAAGACAATTTCCTAACAAGTATTTCCCTGGTTGGCTTGTTATCAATATAGGTTATCTTTGTGTAATGGAAAGATAATGGATTTGAAATAATGCGTAGTATGTGTCACTGGTTGCACTTAGCTTGTTATTTCAAAAGCACAAATTCTTGCGGGAAAAACGTACAATGGTGTATTTTATCAGAGCAGAATATTGAATCAGGTAGACATGTGTTCTCCATTTTACCATTTATTCAGGGCTTTGCGGAAAAGCTGAAATTACAATCGGATTACGGAATGTAACCTATTATTATCATGCTGTCATTGAAATGCCTTTCTTTTTTTCATGGTAATAATAATAATAATAATAATAATAATAATAATATAATAATAATAATAATAATAATAATAATAATAATAATAATAATAATAATAATAATGGCCTATCATATTGATTTAAAGGTAAACGATTTTTATCAAGTGTGGTAGGGGCTTTTAGAATTTCGTTAACCATCGGTTTTTTTCTTTTTTCTTTTTTTTTTGCGACTGCATATAACACAGGGTATGCGTTAGTAGCCAAAAGCCATATTTATTCCATAACACAAATGACCAGGAGCCCATGATAAATCTACGTTGTCAGAATTTGGCATTCGGCCCCAAAAATTTCCAAAAATCCACTGATTTGTACAACACAAAAACGAAGACACATTCTGTTTCCATAATCAGAAGTGGAGTCAGGGTTATCACTAAGTATAAAGTTAGAATATTCTTTTTTTTACTAAAATGTACAGGAAACTTAAACTTTTTTGTATTTTGGATAGTTTTCAGAATCACTTCCAGATATCTGTTTGAGTCACTTCCAAAAACATGAATGGCTAGTTACAAATATAAAGTATTGTGTATTTACCAAAAACCATTTGGTCTTAACTTGTATATATAACAATCTCCAAACTATAATCGATATAGGCCTTTGAGATATGTTAATGTAAGGTAGTTCTGCTAAAATCTATTATATATTTGGTTATCCAAAGATATTGGATGACTGGATGATCATTGACCTAAAAAACAAATATTTCTTGAACTGATATCCAGAGGTTCATTATGCTTAAACTGATTAAAGATATAAAATACATAAGGCAAAAGATCCAGGTATTAATGTTTAAGCCAAATAAAACATCTGAATAACTGAGGCGAATGTTTTAAACAGTTTACTGACTGCCATCTTAACGACGTGAATTTCAAACACATTACTCATTCCAGCTGTAAAGGTTGCAAGAGTATTTTTACCGAGAAACCTAGATGTTCTCTGGTTTAAGACACTCCGTGTACAAAAAAGAAAAAAAAAAAACAAAAAATATTCCTCATCGATCGCTGCCGTTTGCGATCCGCATTCCAAGAATATTTCATGGAATACTTTTCTTACAAATTCATTCCAGTTACATCCAGGAAATTCCTTGCACATTTACAATTGCCATAAGGAATGTTCTTGCTTCGTGAATTCTTTCCAGTGACAGGCGCTATCATTATTCGGGAAATGTTAAGAAGCATAATGTAAGTGGAAATACCAACAAAATTGGATAAATATAAAGAAGCGAGATCAGGAAAGCAGAATGAAGAACAAAATTTTGAGATGATCTTATATGTGATAGAAAAAAGATGTGATGGTTGATATCATATTATGTGTTTAGCATTTATTAGAGGCTGATGTCATTGCATTTATAAATATGAATTAAAAAAAGAAAAAATCATACAAATAACTATCTCATTAGACACAAGGGGTTAATTACTGCACTGTAATTGTTCAATGGTCACTTTCCTTTTGATAAGGGTAGAAGAGACTCTTTAGCTATGGTAAGCAGCTCTTCTAGGAGAAGGATACTCCAAAATCAAACCATTGTTCTCTAGTCTTGGGTAGTGCTATAGCCTTTGTACTATGGTCTTCCACTGACTTGGGTTAGAGTTCTCTTGCTTAAGGGTACACTGGGGGACACTGTTCTATCTTATATCCCTTCCTCTTGTCTTGTTAAAGTTTTTATAGTTTTTTTAGAAAATATTTGTTTAATGTTGTTACTGTTCTTAAGATATTTTATTTTTGCTTGTTTCCTTTCCTCACTAGGCTATTTTCCCTGTTGGAGCCCCTGGGCTTATGGCATCCTGCTTTTCCAACTAGGGTTGTAGCTTAGCATATATGGTAATATATGGTAATGGTAATTATGCCTTTGAACCTTTCTTATACTAGTCGCAAATTCTAATAGAAGTAAAAAAAAAAAAAAAAAAAAATTATAGGGAACAAATGACAATAAAATCAACTCACTGATAATGGATTTATGAATATATAGTAAAGAATAAACCTGTAGTACTGTAAGTGGATAAGGAAAGATATAAGGCCAGAGAGGTTGACGCTTGTACTACCAGTAACCAAAGGATGAATATAGCACTTCACGGTCTTACTAGATAAGATAAACTGAAGTAGTGATTTTGAGTCAGAATCTGAGAGGTTAGGTGAACATCGTGTGAAGTGGCTGTTCTAGGTGACTTGAATGTAAATGTAGAGTTCTCTTGCTTGAGGGTATACTCTGGCATGCTGTTCTGTCTTATTTCTCTTCCTCTTGTTTTGTTAAAGTTTCTGTAGTTTATATAGGAGATATTTATTTTAATGTTGTAACTCTTCTTAAATATTTCATTTTGCCTTGTTTCCTTACCTCACTGGGATATTTTCCCTGTTGGAGCGCTGGGTTTATAGCATCACGCTTTTCCAACTAGGATTGTAGCTTAGCAAATAATAATAATAATAATAATAATAATAATAATAATAATAATAATAATAATAATAATAATAATAATAAAAGTTGTTATTGTTGGTACGTGTACAATTCCTGAGACAAGAATAGAGATATGCTTGAAGAAATATGCTTGAAAAAAAGGAATAGATTCTGGAAATGAATGTTTACCGGAATTTTTACCTAGGGAAAATAAAATAGCCAGGAAATTCATAAATTTTTAAATGTTTCCAGGACAGGTTTTATTCGCAGTGCAACCGTAATCATGTTATTGCTATAGTTTCCTTTATGATGTTCTTTTCTATGGCTCATACATACTGCACACGAACGCACGGACATACATATGCACTCACACACACTCAAACATATACACACACACTCACACAAATACACACACACACATAAATATATATATATATATATATATATATATATATATATATATATATATATATATATATATACATACATGTTTGTATACACATCTTCATATAAAGTACTAAAACATAAGCTAGTTACAAATCCAAGAGCTTAGGAAAGAATAATAATGGAAATAACACTAAAAGACAGAAAAAGAGCAACAAGGATACGAGAGCAAACCAAATTAAAAGATATTCTAATAACATGTGAGAAAAATAAATAGACATGGGCAGGTCATATTATGAGAAGAACAGACAATAGATGGACATAAAAAATAACAGAATGGGCCCCTAGAGATTGCAAAAGAAGCAGAGGAAGGAAGAGAATACGATGGGTTGACGAACTAAGAAATTTTGCGGGTGTGGACTGGCATAGAAAGACCATAAACAGAAGCGAGTGGAAGGATATGTCTAAAGCCTTTGTTCTGCAGTAGACTAGTAACGGTAGATGAAGATGATGATGATGATGATGTGCATATGTATATATATATATATATATATATATATATATATATATATATATATACATATATATATATATATATGTATACATATATATATATATATATATATATATATATATATATATATATATATATATAGTTATGTAGTATATATACACATATGTATATGTATATAACACCTGATTGTCCATATATATATATATATATATATATATATATATATATATATATATATATATATATATATATATATATATATATATATATATATATAGCCTATATATATATATATATATATATATATATATATATATATATGTACATATATATGTATATATAAATACATATATGTATTTGTATATAATACCTGATTGTCCATATATATATATATATATATATATATATATATATATATATATATATATACATATATATATATAGTTATGTAGTATATATACACATATGTATATGTATATAACACCTGATTGTCCATATATATATATATATATATATATATATATATATATATATATATATATATATATATATATATATATATATATATATATATATATATATATATATATATATATATATATATATATATATATATATATATATATATATATATATACATATATATGTATATATATATATATATATATATATATATATATATATATATATACACATATGTATTTGTATATAATATATATATATATATATATATATATATATATATATATATATATATATATATATATATATATATATATATGTATATATACACATATATATACATAAGTTAATTTCTCACAATTAGAAGAAAGCAAAGAGAATCAATATGAGAATAAGTTAATATGAGGAAACCCTAAACAGTGGGTAGCTATTTAGGAAGAAAAGAATGGAGTCGAGACGATGGGTAATCTTCTAATCCCAAGATCTTTCTGGTTAGTCGGAAAAGCAATTTAGAGAAATCGTCTCCGTTCATCTTTGTCCTTTGATCTTCTGAAGGTGATGGCCAATACCTTAACAACTCTGATTTTAAGGATGTCCTTCTTTTCTTCAGGTAGAATTTGGGGGCCTGAATTTATATCTTTTATTTTCTTGCAAAATTATTGGTTTTTATGATTATTTATTAGCTTTATTGATTTAAATTTTCTACCAATTTTAATCAACATTACTTTCAATTTTCTTATAAGAGTTTAAACTTGTAACTGAATTTTATGTTACTAACTATATTCTATGGCGTTATCTAAAGATTATACTTTTTGGAATTTAAAGGAAGTCTCTAAATGAGAATAATCTGAAAACATGTTGCGACGAGCCAAGAGTAGCTTGTGACTCAAAAGGCAAGATAAAAACAACTGAGTAACTTTATTACAGAACACCAGCTTATATATACATCAAGTCCCGGCAAGAAGGACATAAAAACATAACAGGCTGTTTCCTGTTTAACCAACAACGGTTTCTGTTAACATTTAACGGTGAGAAAAAAAAGACAAGTTGATTCAGGTCGCTATCAGTGTGAGGGGAGAGCAAAGATACAAAGGAGACTATATACAAAAAAGAGAAATGTCACTACTATGTACGATCGTGTGACACACGGTTGGTACATGACTCCCCCCTTGAAAATTACATACTTTACATTTCTTCGCGGCAGCCCCGAACCTGGAGTGGCAGTCGCAAAACTGCGGCCAATGGGCAGTAGTAAGTGGCTGTAGAAGTCGTTGGTTAGGGCGCAAGCGATTGGTGGGTGATGGGTGACTTTGTCGCCGCTCCAGCTCATCACGGGGTAGGCATGTGTGTCCTACAGCATTCATGTCAAGTTCAGTTGACGTTGAATAGGTGTCCTCTTCGTCAGGAGTGGAGGCGTTGATGGAGGTCTTGAAGGCTGTGAAGTGGCTGTCCATAAAGGCGTAGGATTAGGTCATCAAGTCCTTTATAGGTAAACTTTCGACATCGGGTATGGCAGCGCGTACAGGTTCGGGTAAATGATAGGTTCACCTCACGAGGAGAGCCGTCTACAGCAGGTTGCAAGTGAGCGATACTGGTCATTTCCCTGAGGGCGAGCAAAGCCCTTTGGTCCCCCAACGGTTGTTGAGAGAGCTAAAAAAGCTTTGCTATACGGGCGGCTGGCGATGGCGAGTACTGCTACAGAAGGTAAGTTTTGAGAGCGTCATAGTAACAGTGAGTGGGGGGGTGAGGCGGGAGGAGCGAGTCACTCCGGGGTCACCAATGTGACGAGCCAAGAGTAGGCTGTGACTCAAAAGGTAAGATGAAAGCAACTGAGTAACTTTGTTTGTTGTTGAAGATTGCCTGGCCCTTTTGGCCAGACACGGGCTCTTTCAATCTTGCAGCCCGTAGGTGTTTTGGTAGGATTTATTAGGATAGGTGTTTGGGATGGGGGGTATTCTGAAACTTTTATTTTAGGATATTGGGATAGGTTTTGGCTTGGGATGGTTACATGACTGTGTTGAGAAAGGAAGTAGGTTACTGAGGGAAGGGGATGTCCTTCCCAAGAGCCCACTGGCTCCAATCAGTAGTTAGAGAAAAAGAATTATAGTAGTAAGTCCCGATAAGTATGAGAGCTCGGGAAGGAGTTGAAAAGTTTTAGTTGGAGATGTTGGTATAGGTGAAGTAAAAAAATTCGTAGTGGTTTAAGCTTAAGTTATAAGGTGGAGGGATAGTGTGGGATTTCAGCTGAGTAAGAGGGAGCTGAAAGGAGGGAGTTGTAGCTGCTTGAGTAGTAGAGAAAGGATGGAATAAACATTCCTGTACCTGTAAATCTAGAATAAAAATAGAAATAAAGAGTAATTGTAATTATTGAGACTTCTATCAGTAAGTGGTTGGGAGGGATACTTGAACTAAAGGAGAGAGATTGCAAGTGAAAGAGATGTTGGAAACCAAAAAGACCGCCGACGGCTCCGCCCACATCTTCAACGTTGAAGAAGGGATGAGAAGGCAAAACTGTGTCCTTATAAGGAGTACGAGTTGTTGCCCTCAGCCGCCAGCAATCCTTCTGACTCCAACAAAGGAGATGGACTGAAAGGAGAGAGATTGCAAGTGAAAAAAATGCTGGAAACCAGAAAGAGCGCCGACGACTTCGCCCCCATCTTCAACGTTGAAGAAGGGACGGAAGGCAAAACTGTCTCCTGATAAGGAGTACGAGTTGTTGCCCTTAGCCGCCAATAATCGTCCTGATCCCAACAAAGAAGCTGAAGGGGGGATAAAAGGGTTGCTTAGGTTGCCGATTGGCGCTGTTGCAATGTTATCTCGGTGGAGGGTAGCTGCGGAGAAAGGCTGAGAGAGTATAAAATTTGTCAATTATGTGTTTGACAATTGCTGTTGCAGTTGCAGGATTGTTTGGGTTGAGATCCTGCTGAAGTAGGCTTGTTTCCTGACATTGCAGTAGGTAGTGCTGTAGAGGTTCTTCTATGTCTTCATTACAGTAGTTGCATGGTCTTATTGGTCTATGCTGTGTTGCTGGGTCTTCGCTGTTGTCTACGATAATTTGCCAGTCGCAGTCTGCAGATGATAACTGCATCCTGGCGGGGTGTTTGTCTTGCAATTTGGTGTGGTAATATCTTTGTAGCTTCAATATACCACTTCGCAGATCTTGATCCATCTAGGAAGGCTCGCCTTACTTCACTTGTCTTTTGGATGTTACAGTAGGCAGCCATTTGATTTTTGATGGTTTTGAGTGAAGGTTGCAGAGTTATGCTAATAGTCTGGCATAATAGGGCCGATTTGGCTAGGTGGTCGGCCTCGTCGTTACCAGATTCCGGTATGGCTTGGAATCCTATTCAAGGTTACTTGCCTGTTGTTTCTTTGGTGGACTAAAGCTAGGAATTGAATTGCAGTGATGAGGTAAACTTTCTCTCTGGGTTCTTTGTTGCTGAGGGCCAGGATGGCTCCTCTGGAATCTGTATGGATCGTTGTGTTTCCATCTTGTAGGTTGGCAGAGTGCTCTAGAGCCTTTGCAATAGCCACTAGCTCAGTTTGCAGTGTGGAGGCATGGTTAGAAAGTCTCCAGTTTTCTCTGTATTCTGATGTAGAGACAACTGCAGCGGCTGCTGCAGGGACTGCACGGTCTAATGATCCATCTGTATAGTAGATGTTAGGCGCAGGTGTTTCTGAATGCATTCTTTGCAGCTTCAATGCGTTGCTCTGGTGTGCAGAGGGCTTTGCTTGCTGCTGGTAGGATGGTAAAGTTGTATTTAATGGGGTCCTGAGCCCAGGGAGCAGGAGTGCTGACGTCCTCATGCTTTTGTTGTCCCTTGGTTTTGTGGGCCTCATTTTGCATTTGCATCCATCTGAGTGTGTCTAGTAGTTTCTTTGCATGAGAGTTTGCCGGGTCTAGTTCTTCCGCTAGGGGTAGAAGTCTTTTTAATTTGTTGTTGAGTGGGCTTTCTCTGTCTGCGATGATTGACTTGAATATATGCTGCTATTCCTACTGTCAATCCTAGCTGACAGGGGAATTAGGTTGGTTTCTGCTCTAAGTAAGCAGAGCCTAGTCCACATCGGAGAGCCACTGATGAGTCTCATGGCATTGTTTTGGACTACTTCCAATGATGCTTTTTGAGTGTCTGTCAGTGCAGTGAGTGTGGGTGCTGCATAATCGATGTGGGATGGAATTGCTTGCAGCTAAAACAGTCTTAGGAGGTTGTTTGATACTCCTTGTTTAGAGGTCATTCGTCTCATGGCTGATAGACGAATCTTTGTCCTTTCTCTGAGATGGGTTACTTCATTAGCCGGTGATAGGGTTTTGCTAATGATTACCCCAAGGTACATGAATTGACTCACCCATTCAATGGCTTCACCTCTCAGTGTGAAATTCTGAGGGTTTTGCAGGTGTCTTATAGCCATGGCTTTGGTTTTGTTAGTGTTGATCTTAAGGCCAAGTTCGTTGCATTTGGCTTGGATCATGTCTAGTGCCTTTTGGGTTGCATTTCTTGTGTGTGCTTTGTGTGGACATACAATACATATGTCGTCAGCATATATGAAGATTTCAACCCCATTTGGGAGGTTTAAAGTGGCTAAGTTCTCCATTAGTAGATTGAATAAGTAGGGGCTTAGAATGCCTCCTTGTGGTGTTCCGTTTTCTAGGGGGATGAAATCGGTGGTTTTTCCTTAGAACGTGACTCTGGCGTCTCAGTTTAATGTGTAGTTACGAGTCCAGGCCAGTAAGTGTCCTTTAACTCTTTTTTAAACAAGTGTGAAGAGGATGGCTGGTGAGCTGGCTAGCTCTAAAGCTTTCTCGAGATCGAGGAATATGACAAAGGCTTTTTGTCATTAATTGTTGTGAGGACATCTGTGATGCACCTATGCCAATCCTGTAGGCATATAGGCGGTGATGTAGTTGGCCTATTTTCCCTTCAGTCTGTTGAGTACCATTCTCTCAGCTACTTTCTCGGTGCAGCTTATCAAAGCTATGGGTCGGTAGGTGTCTGGTTCCTTGAGTTTTGGAATTGGTTTGGTGTCCTGCTGATTTCATGTGGTTGGGCGTAGTCTTTCTGTGTGTCCTGTTGATCAAGTGCAAGTAAACCAATTTCGCATGGTTTCCCTTGTTTCTCAGCATGCTGTACGTGATGAGGTCGGCTCCAGGGGCAGTGTCCTTCCT
>NC_090733.1:101983297-102002088 GCF_036898095.1 Palaemon carinicauda | reverse complement strand
CTCTTGGAGTCTCGGGGGCGCCATCTTGGACTTTGTCTGTCAACAAGCGCATTTTTGTGCTCTGAAAACT
The DNA here is from genome assembly GCF_036898095.1 of Palaemon carinicauda. Taxonomy (NCBI): domain Eukaryota; kingdom Metazoa; phylum Arthropoda; class Malacostraca; order Decapoda; family Palaemonidae; genus Palaemon; species Palaemon carinicauda. The sequence goes on along the minus strand of NC_090733.1, from coordinate 102,002,018 downwards.
TTCTCGATTATTTAGGAGATACGAAGATCTACATCACCTAGAATTGACTGAAAGCTGTGGTAGTGTTTAGTGATCAGTGCTGTGACATTAGTGTGTTTACGAGTTTTTGAACTCAGACTTTATTTAGGATTGAAAATCTCGTTCACCTCGGCCACACCACTACGTTCAAGTTTTTCCTAAACTGCGCATGCGCAGTGCAGTGTGTGTGACGTGGTTATCCCCGTCATGGCAACGTCACTGTACCAGAGAAACGAAATCAGATACGGCCATTGTTAAAACACCAATAGATAATGACTATGGAATTCTCGGGACCTGGTACTCTCGCTGATGTTGAGGAGGACCTTGCTCTAAGTGATGATAATGTTGAAGAGCATTTGCTTACACAGGAACATTGGCCACGACTTTTCTCTACTAATTCTCATAAGTTGATCCCTGCTGGTGCAGCTCCCTAGTCTCATGGACCATACCCCTACCTTCAACAAACGATGTATGGAGCATGATTCAGATAGCAGTAATGAGCCAACATCCCCTGCTACTAAAACTACAAAGTGTGATGCTTCTTCCTCTCAAAATAAAGTTCTAAATAGTTCACTGCCTTGACCTGCTATTCAGAGTATACCTACCCTGTCTACAAAAAACTGTTCTATCTGCCTTTGCTTCACGTGCTGAATACATAAAGCTCCTATTTAGAGAGAATCCTGGGGTTAATGTGAATGCTTCACTGGCTATCGGAGGTTACCAAGATGTTCAGCCTCGATCGGGAATTGGCTGAAGTTAAAATGTCTGCGGTCACTTCTCGATTTGTATACATTTCAAGGCATCGCCTGGATATCATAAATAGTGTCAAGGGTGGTGAGGTTCTGTCACTTGTGTTAGATGTTCAGGATGCTGTAGACAGACCCCGTAAGTTCCCTACATATCTCATCACTCGATATCCTGTGGATGTAGACCCTTCATTAGCTAAGGAACTGACGGGAGTACACACTATACGTCGTCTCCTACAGGATGGGAAGTGCATCAATCGTATTGTTATTACTTGGAGCCACCTAGATCCACCCCCACCATTTGTTAACTTCTCTTTCCTCCCTTGTTTACCGTCATGTGAACTACGCAGAATGCCAGATGAAAATCTGTGGTGCTTCAAATGCTGGGGTATCGGTCACATCTCACGATACTGTACTGCCCCTGAAAAGTGTGCATTTTGGGCTACTGAGCATGACAGTCGGACCTGCCCTCATCGCCCCCCCTGTACCACCCACAGTGGTTGGCACTGCCTCGGCATCGACATCACGCTCATTACCTCTACCTACACCAGACACCTTGCATTGGAAATGCCCGAGATGTAATGAGCCCGGAGTCAATGTGTGGCATGGATGTACCAGATGATCACACACTGCATCAAACCAGCATATTGCACAACAGCTTCCAATGCCATCAATCAAACCCACCGTTGCTGCCTCCTCACAAGTGTCTACACTTCGTAATGCTGTAGATGTCCTCAAGTCTCGGTATGACTCCCTTACATCACGTTTTGAAGTCATTGAATCTCGTTTAGAGAGCATGCACACTCGCATGGACAGTCTCGTAGCCTCCTTTGACCATCTAACTTCTAAATTTGCCACTAATGATACCACACTACAATCTCTCGTTGAAGCTCAGCAGGTTGTTATCACATCGGGTTACTACACTCACTGAGAAACTTGACTCACTTGCTACACATCTTGAGAGTGATACTAATCCCCATACAGGACCTTTGCCACGTGATACACCACCAATGCATACCCGTGTCACCACTGCCTCTTCATCTAGTCGCCGTTCTTCCAAGGGACATCTTCGATAACCAAGTGAAGCTTAATATTATTTCGTGGAATGCCTGTGGTATTACAAACTGGGAAAAAAATTCTGCACTTAAAGGAATTGTACATAGTCACCACCCAGACGTTATTCTAATTCAGGAAGCTTTTGTTGGTAATGCTCAGCCAAGGGAAGAAGCTCCCTCGCTCACTGCATATGTGTCCTACGTCCATTTAGTAAGACATGACCTTATATACGTACTTCAATCCAGCATAGACTTCTCCCAAACTCTGAGGATGAAGATACAACATTTCAATTATTTGAGATTACTATTGGCGGAAGCACCATACGACTGTGCAATGTATATGCAGCACCAGGTAGGATAAATACAGCCAAGCTTCCAGCCCCAACCCTCTGTGGTATGGTTTACATGAGAGATTTTAATACCCGTCATCCAGATTTGGGAGATCTTGCTGGCACTGTGTGAACCGCAACGGGAACCTGCTTCTAGGATACATTCGTCGAAATAAACTGACTCGCTGGGACACGGGTGGATCTACTCATGCACGAGGTGGTACTTTGGATCACATCTTGACCTGTGGACTCGTAACCCTTCCTGAGTCAAGTGTGTAATGGTTCCTACGCTCTTCTCTGAGCACAAATTAACAGACAGCATCAACCATCAAACAAGCATCGGTTCCATGTGGCACTTCATCAACAGGATTGTGAAGAAGAAACTCCCAAGTGTCCTCCACCACAGTCCTGCTCAGTATGCACAGGACCTTATTAATGAGTGGTCAGCACAGTCACGAATCATCAACCTTCCAGTTCATATACAAGACTCTCTCTCCTTACAAGAAAACCATCGTGCCTTACGTCTCAGTTCCGCCTTACTGAGCAGTGATGAAGAGGACGATGTACCCATAACTAAGGAAGAGCTACGACGAGCCTTAGCAAGGACTAAGAAGTCAGCTCCCGGTGATGATGGCATCACCTATGCAGTCCTTTGCACACTCATAAAAGTACCTGGTAACCCTCTCCTCCGGCTCTACAACCTCTGCCTGTGCCTGGGATATGTGCCCCTAGCTTGGACTCATAGTACAGTTGTACCCGTTCCCAAGCCCGGCACTGACAAATTTCGTCCTATCTCCCTCTCCTCCTGTTTTCTGCAAAGTATTTGAACGTATTCTCCTGTCACGCCTTATGTTCCGGCTGCAAGATAAGCTTTCATCTAGAATATACGGCTTCCTACCCCAACGAGGAACACATCATTGTGTCATGGAACTCAACACTCGTCTCTCCCCAACCAGTGTTGTAGCCTTTTGAGAAAAGTGCATTTAGCATTGCAAATAGAGACATTATTTTAGACCAGCTTATTGATTTTAGAATCAAGGGAAACCTTTTGAGGTGGATACGTGGATATCTTCAAAATAGAGTCTCTCCTGTGCTGTTTAAGGGAGCACTGAGCACTGCAAAGAAACTTGAACTTGGTACTCCACAAGGGGGAGTACTTAGTCCATTTTTATTTAATATTCTCCTTCATCGCCTTCTCTCCTTGCTTCCTAATACTGATAACACAACCATCACTTGCTACGCGGACGATATTTGCATTCACTCAACATCTCCGGATCACTTGCAACGTTTCCTTTCTTCCTTCTATGAATCAGCATCCTCCTGTGGCCTTATCATCTCCCCTGGAAAAAGTAGAATCTTCTCCCCAAGGCCAGCAAGGAATCTACCAGAATTTTCAGTGGGGAACAATGTTGTACCTTTATGCACACAATATATCTATTTAGGAGCGCCAGTGCAAATTACACCATCCATTCCAGCAAGACAGAGAGTACATCCCATTGTTCAAGATCTGCTGGCCCGGTTACAGCGACGCCTGACTCCTCTCAAGTGGCTTACAAATTATTCTGCAGGAGTATCTATCCCAGTTGCCAGAACCATATATATTGCTTTCATCCGCTCAGTGATTGATTATCTTTCCCCTGCACTATGTCAACTCTCCAGATCAACTCTACAGCATCCACTAGAATTGTAAACATGTAACATGAACTCCGTCTCCCTCCACTCGTTGAGAGAATATACTCCAATGTCACCTACTTCAGTATCAAATGCCTGTATTACCCTCACTTGTCTCCTCACTATTCAAACATCATCAGAACTTCTCTCGATCTAGATGCACCTCGTCCACAACTACGCCAGGGGGGACGTACACTAGTTAGTACTGTCTTTTCAAGCATTCGGAGGCTTGACATCAACATCGTGGCAGAGAACGTGGATCATGGCCTTGCACCCTGGCAGACTCCTGTGCTGGCAATCTCTTACAATCCAGTCTCTAAGACTGACTTGCCTCAACTTCAACAACAGACTATCCTCGTCCTTCAATGTAGTCCATCACCTATACACAGTCAGATCCCTACAGCAGTAGGGCAGTGCTGGATGTGCTCTTTTCTCCCCCACTTTGGAACCCCCACCAGGCCGTCGCCTCCCAAAGTAATCAAGCTCCACGTATTGTGAACTACATGGACTTCTAGATGCAGTTATTTTAATCACACGGACCAGAAACAACGGCTTGATCATCTGCGACTCGCAACCAGCACACCAAGCCCTTTCATCACATAAGCCAGCATACCAGCCCCTGGTTACACAAATACATAGGCAACTAGACATGGCCAACATGAGCTCACTGGTAGTGCACTTCCTATGGATTCCCTCTCACGTGGGTCTTCTGGCTAAAAACACCGTTGACCATCTCGCAAAAGGCTGCCTGTCAACTGGATCATCCAGATGCTGATGCTCCCACTCCATCTCTCCTGTGCTACAGAAAAATGGTGCGCCAAGCTGCTCGCTCACCTACCCATCATCGTAGTAATGCCGAGAGAGCCACCAGTGTATCAATACAGCATTATGATCACTTCTTTCCTCACCAACACAAGTATCGCCGCAGTGGACTCATGGTTCGTCAAAATAACGTGGTTTGTGCGCGTCTTCGGCTCGGTTGGCGACCAGCTTGGCAGGTGGCTGAGAAAGATGGAGTTCCTCACTTCTCCTCCTGTAGGCTATGTGACTCACCCAACACCAACACCCTGGAACACTATTGCCTGGAATGTCCACTTGTTAGTGACATATTACCCCCAAAGACTCACAGTAGTTGATACATGTAAAAAACTATTGACAGATAATAATTTGCTCGATGAGATCCTCATGCGCCATCCTTACTTTGGTGGATACAGAATATCAACTGTTTTGTAATATTAGCTAAAGATAGGTACAACCTACCTACGAAATCAAACTAAATTTAATTTGTATTCCATATGAATTCATTTGTATAACCTTTGATATATAGAAATGAACAATATTTTTAATATGTACAAAATGTGTCTATACTTTATTTTGTATTCCTTTGTATAACCTTCATTATGTACTGTAGATGTAAACAATATTGTTTTGATATGAACTTAAATGTCTGTATATACATTATTATTTTTTATTTTTTGGCATAACTTAATTACAATACAGATATAAACAATATTACTGTATTACCATGCACTCAAATGTCTGATGCTAATGGGCGCAATTAATTGATTAAAACAAAAAGAAATTCTCTCTCTCTCTCTCTCTCTCTCTCTCTCTCTCTCTCTCTCTCTCTCTCTCTCTCTCTCTCTCTCTCTTATCCTTATGATTCTTCAAGCCCTAAACTCAGTACTGTATTCCTGTAACTCTTAGACTGCCTTACACAGGGCAGCAGAAGACGCTCTCTCTCTCTCTCTCTCTCTCTCTCTCTCTCTCTCTCTCTCTCTCTCTCTCTCTCTCTCTCTCTCTCTCTCTCTCTCTCTCTCGTCCTTGGCATTCATCAAGCCCTAAACTTAGGATTCCTCTAACTCTTAGACTGCCTTACACGGGGCACCAGAAGACTCTCTCTCTCTCTCTCTCTCTCTCTCTCTCTCTCTCTCTCTCTCTCTCTCTCTCTCTCATCCTTAGGATTCTTCAAGCCCTAAACTTAGTATTCCTGTAACTCTTAGACTGTCTTACACACGGCAGCAGAAGTCTCTCTCTCTCTCTCTCTCTCTCTCTCTCTCTCTCTCTCTCTCTCTCTCTCTCTTATCCTTAGGATTCTTCAAGCCCTAAACTTAGTATTCCTTTAACTCTTAGACTGCCTTACACACGGCAGCAGAAGTCTCTCTCTCTCTCTCTCTCTCTCTCTCTCTCTCTCTCTCTCTCTCTCTCTCTCTCTCTCTCATCCTTAGGATTTTTCAAGCCCTAAACTTAGTATTCCTCTAACACTCAGAATTCCTTCCACAGGGCACCAGAAGACTCTCTCTCTCTCTCTCTCTCTCTCTCTCTCTCTCTCTCTCTCTCTCTCATCCTTAGGATTCTTCAAGCTCTAAACTTAGGATTCCTCTAACCCTTAGACTGCCTTACACGGGGCACCAGAAGACTCTCTCTCTCTCTCTCTCTCTCTCTCTCTCTCTCTCTCTCTCTCTCTCTCTCTCTCTCTCTCTCTCTCTTATCCTTAGGATTCTTCAAGCCCTAAACTTAGTATTCCTCTAACACTTAGAATTCCTTCCACAAGGCAGCAGAAGACTCTCTCTCTCTCTCTCTCTCTCTCTCTCTCTCTCTCTCTCTCTCTCTCTCTCTCTCTCTCTCTTAAACTTAGTATTCCTCTAACACTTAGAATTCCTTCCACGAGGCAGCAGAAGACTCTCTCTCTCTCTCTCTCTCTCTCTCTCTCTCTCTCTCTCTCTCTCTCTCATCCTTAGGGATTTTTCAAGCTCTAAATTAGGATTCCTCTACCCCTTAGACTGCCTTACACAGGGCACCAGAAGACTCTCTCTCTCTCTCTCTCTCTCTCTCTCTCTCTCTCTCTCTCTCTCTCTCTCTCTCTCTCTCATCCTTAGGATTCTTCAAGCCCTAAACTTAGGATTCCTTTAACTCCCAGACTGCCTTTCACAGGGGCAGCAATAGACTCTCTCTCTCTCTCTCTCTCTCTCTCTCTCTCTCTCTCTCTCTCTCTCTCTCTCTCTCTCTCTCTCTCTCTTCTTAGCATTCCCCAGACCGTAAACATTGCTCCACAGGGCAGCTGTATCAGAAGACAGCGATGAAAAGAACCTGGCAACGTAGAATTGTTTACCTGCGTTAATTATCTTCCAAACGGTGGAACAGACTTTCCAGTGAGAGCTCTCCAAGAAGATCACTTTCTCCTAATTAGTAGCCAAAGGGAAATTATATTCTAAATAAAATGTAGGAGCTTAGAAAATTTTGTGGAAAAGATAGAGATTGGATGAAAAGGGTATGAGGTATGGGGTCGGGTGATAAATAGAAGGAGAAGTGTTTTGATTCATCTCTGAAATATGGAAAAGGACAGGTGAGAGATGGTGGGAAGATATATACAGTAGATGAGGAAAAGGTCATGCATGAAGAGAGAGCAAGAATGGGAGACGTCGTACTTATGAAAGAAGAGAGAGAGAGAGAGAGAGAGAGAGAGAGAGAGAGAGAGAGAGAGAAAAAAAAAAAAAAAACTTCTGCTGTAGTTGCCCCGTGTATGAAAGTTTATGGGTGGATCAATTCTAAAGATGAGAGAGAGAGAGAGAGAGAGAGAGAGAGAGAGAGAGAGAGAGAGAAAACAATCCTCAGGTAAAAACATAACAAAGCTATTTTAATTTTCTTTCAAAAGACTGAAGAGTCTATGTTGCCTGGGAAACGATGTACTAACCTCGTATGATTTCGTTCATTACTATCATTTATTGTAGTATGAATAGCTCTAGGAGACAAATGTGAGTACGCTTGATAAATCTTAGAAGTTAACGTTTAACTTTTGTTTTTGTTTTTCTGGTGGATTCAAGTTCTTTTATTCTTTTAGATAATCTAGTAGATACCATCTTCGTCATTATCATCGTCATCATCATCATCCGTTAATGGTCCACTGCAAGACAAAGGCCTCAGAAATGTGTTTTCCTTCGCGTCGGTTTATGATCTTTCTATGCCAGTGTATACCCGAAAATTTTCATAGCACATCAATCCATCGTCTTTTCTTCCTTCCAGATCTTCTTTTTGCAATATCTAGGGACCCATTCTGTTGTTCTTAATATTCATCTATTATATATAATTCTCGATATAGGACCATTTCTTTTTTTGCATATACGGTGACATAAATAGGCAATTTTTCAAAATGAAAATACTTTCATTTCTGTTTGGCCATAATATCTTCAGTTCATTTCATAAGAATATCCCAGCAACATATTTCCTATACCATTAACTTTGACAACCATCAACCATAACTAACCAATAGACATTGGAATAATGATAGTGAATATTTGCTGTTGATCCTTTTTACTTACGTATTGATATTCTAGTTACACGGAAATAAAATCCTTTTTATACCATTTTATTAATCTATTACAAATAAATGCAAATATTTTCTGGGATTATATTGATCCAGGCCTAGCGAGAATGAGCCAGGCTTTGCACTCTTCAGCCATATTTCATACTTTGGCTGATTGCATATTACAGTTGATTACAGTACTGGTGATAACTCTATTCATCATGAATGCCTAACTAATTATCTATCTATCTATCTATCTATCTATATATATATATATATATATATATATATATATATATATATATATTCAAATAAGTCATATATTTTGATACATTAATGTCTGGATTCTCTTAACGACCTCTGGATCAGAGCCCCAGGCGAAATCACACAAAGACGAGAGCTTGTGACCGGCCGGGAGTCGAACCCTGGTCCAACAAATTTGTATAGACAGTGACTTAACCACTTGGCCACGAAGAACGATCCAGACATTAGTGTATCAAAAATATATGGTTTATTTGAATATGAAAACACGTCTAAATGCGCAAAATTTATCATATATATATATATATATATATATATATATATATATATATATATATATATATATATATATATATATATTTATATATATATATATATATATATATATATATATATATATATATATATATATATAGGAATACAAATTATCATATAAAGAAAAAGGCTTTAGTGCAATATACTATTTTTTCCAAAGTTTAGCCTGGCACGGCAAATTTCCTTACCACATCCATCCATCGTCTTTTCTTCCTTCCCGTGCTTCTTTTGCAATATCTAAGGACCCATTCTGTTGTTCTTAATATTCATCCATTATCTGTCATTCTCGTTATATGTCCATTTCTTCCTTTTGGATACACCATGACATGAATGAGCACTTTCTCAAAATAAGATTTTTTTATTTCTGTTTGACCACAATATCTTCATTTCATTTCATAAGAATATCCCAGCAACATATTTTCTATATTGTGACGGTGCCGAGAGAGGGTTGTGAACTCAAAGGCAGGAAGCAATCAACTGAGTTGTTTATTAAGGAACACTCTCCTTTATATACAAAACCTCAAGGCAACAGGACATAACCTATTCGGGAGACAGACAATGTTACAGAGCAAAACCGGACACATGATCATTCAGGTTCTTTTTAGTGCGAGGGAAGAGCGCAGATACAAGCATAATATATACAAAATAATTATGTACAATTGTGTGACACACGGTTGGTACATGGCTCCCCCCCTAAAAATGACATACTGTACATGTTAAATAGGGCGCCCTGATCTAGAGAGGCGAACTGTAGGCGGGTCATCTGGCAGAAGATAAGCAGGTTTTAGACGATCAATGGAGACCCAATCTTCTTTGCCCCGAATGATTAGAAGGAATGCTTTCGGACTGCGTCGGATCACAAGGAAATGGCCCGTGTAAGGGGGCGTTAGTTGTGGCTTGCTGGTGTCGTTGCGCAGGAAGACGTGCGTTGCAGAGTGCAAGTCCGTTGGTATGTGATGCTTCGCTGGGGGCTTGTAAGTCTGGCGGCACGGAGTAAATTTTCCCACGACGTGACGTATGCGGTGGAGATCGTCGGAGGAGGTTGTAGAAGGAAAACATTCGGCAGGGACGACCAACGGGTCGCCATACACCATTTCAGCTGCCGAGACGTCGAGGGCGTCTTTAGGAGTGGTCCTTAGTCCCAGGAGGACCCAGGGAAGCTGAGTAAACCAGTTGCAATCCTTGCAGCGGGACATCAAAGCTGCTTTGAGGGTGTGATGAAAACGTTCAACCATTCCATTGGCAGCGGGGTTGTAGGCCGTTGTCTGATGTAGGGTGATGCCCAGGAGATTCGCTAATGACGTCCACAATTGAGAGGTGAAAGTGGTTCCCCTGTCAGAAGTAATATGCTCAGGGATACCGAATCTTGAAATCCATCCATAGAGTAAGGCAGATGTACATGAGGCGGACGTTGCAGTTTCCATGGGAATGGCTTCAGGCCAACGAGTGGAGCAGTCGATGACGGTAAACAGGTAACGATGTCCTTGTGATGTGGGTAGGGGGCCTACAACGTCGACATGAATGTGTGCGAAACGATGCAGAGGTTGAGGAAAGGTGCCCACTCCTGAATCCATGTGTCGATGTACTTTGGAAGTTTGGCAAGAAGTACAGGCGCGGACCCAATCCTTAGCATCCTTAGAAATGCCGTGCCAAATGAACTTTGCCTTCAGCAGCTGTGCAGTAGAACGGCACGAGGGATGTGAAAGGCCATGAATGAAATCAAACCCCTGTCGGCGCATGAGAGCAGGAATCCAAGTCGCGGTCTACCAGTACTGATGTCACAGAGGAGGGTGGTGTTGGAGTCTTCGAGGGGAAAGTCTTCCCAACGAAGGGACGTGCAGGATGTCCTACAAGCTTGATACTCTGGATCCTGTCGTTGGGCTTCAGCCAGGGCGTTGTAATCCAATCCCAGTTGAACGGCAGCCAACGCGTTTCTTGACAGGGCATCGGCAACGAAATTCATTTTCCTAAGGACGTATTGGAGGGTACAATTGTATTCAGCCACGGCGGAGAGATGTCGGCGTTGACGGGCGGACCAGGCGTCAGACTGTCGAGTGAAGGCGTGCACCAGAGGCATGTGGTCTGTGCGAATGACGAAAGGCGTACCTTCTAAGAAATGGCGAAAATGACGGACAGCCAAGTGCACCGCCAGCAATTCTCCATCGAAGGTAGAATAACCCGATTCTGCCTTGGACAGTTTTCTGCTGAAGAAGGCCAATGGGCGGGGCGAGCCTTTGACCACCTGCTCGAGTACTGCACCAATAGCGACGTCGCTGGCATCGGTGGAGAGAAGGAGAGGGACGTGTGGGATAGGAAAAGTGAGAGCCGCAGCAGTTGATAGGGCCTTCTTTGCATTGCAGAAGGCTGCTTCTTGAAGGGGACCTCACTTCAGGTCCTTCGGCTTGCCCTTGAAGGAGGCGTAGAGGGGAGCAAGAGTGGTGGCAATGGCTGGCAGAAAACGGTGATAATAGTTGATCATGCCCAAGAATTCCTGCAGAGCTTTGACGGTCGAGGGCACGGGGAAGTTCTGAACGGCTGCTACCTTCTCAGGGAGGAGATGGACACCTTCAGGAGTGATGCGGTGCCCTAAGAACGACACTTCGTTGGCGCCAAAGGTACACTTGTCGTACCGGACTACAAGGCCGTTTTGTTGCAGGCGGTCGAGCACGATACGCAGGTGACGGAGGTGTTCCTCTTTTGAGGAGGAGAACACAAGTATATCGTCCACATAACATACACAGAAAGGGAGGTCCCCTAAGATGCCATCCATGAGACGTTGAAATGTGGCCCCAGCATTACGAAGGCCAAAACAGGAGTAATTGAAGGTATATGTACCAAACGGAGTGGTGATGGCAGTCTTGGGGATGTCTTCTGGGTTCATAGGCACCTGATAATACCCCTTCAGGAGATCGAGTGTAAAGAAAACCTTTGCTTTGTGCAGGTAGGAGGTCACGTCGGCAATGTTTGGGAGGGGGTAGTGATCCGGTTCTGTTTGCATGTTCAGGCGCCTGTAATCCCCGCACGGACGGAGGGAGCCGTCTTTCTTCAGAACGATGTGTAAGGGTGACGACCATGGGCTGGAAGCCTTTTGACAAAGGCCCATTTCCTCCATATCGGCGAACGTCTGTTTGGCGGCTGCCAATCGGTCCGGTGCCAGATGTCTGAATTTTGCGAAGACTGGGGGTCCCGTCGTCTTGATATGGTGATAAATACCGTGCTTGGCAGGAACCGTGGGCGTTTGGCGAAGTTCTGGACGGAAAACTTCCGGGTACGACGTGAGGAGGTGGGCGTAGGCATTCGTGGGTGCGCTAATGTGGAGAGCAAGGTTAGAGGGGGCGGGTTGAAGAGGTGTCGACAAGTACGAGTCTGCGTTGACCAATCGTCGGTGGGCGACATCGGCCAGAAGGTGGAAATGAGAGAGGAAATCCGCACCGAGGATTGGCATGGTGACGTCAGCAACGAGAAACTTCCAATTGAATTTACCGTTTCCGAACGATAATGTGAGGTTCTCGTAACCGTAGGTGGGTATCGCAGATCCGTTGGCAGCTACCAAGCGGACGTAGGCAGATGTAGACAGACTACGTTGTGTCTTGAAGAGTTTCCTTGGCAAAAGAGAACGACAAGCACCCGTGTCTACTAAAAATCGCACGCCCGTTCCTGCATCATGTAAAAAGAAAAGATTAGAAACACGGGAGGCCACCGCCACGAGCGATGGCCTACTTACACGTTTTTTGGCCACTGACAATCCTTGGCACATTTCTTCGCAGTTGCCTCGAATCTGAAGTGGTAGTAGCAAAACTGCGGTGGATGGGAGGTAGTAAGTGGCTGTAGAATTCGTTTGTTGGGGCACGAGCGATTGGTGGGTGGTGGGCGGCTTTGTCTCTGCTTCGGCACGTCAAGGTGTGGGCGTGTATGTCTTACGGCATTCATGTCAGCTTCAGTTGACGTTGAATAGGCATCCTCTTCGTCAGGGGTGGAGGCGTTGATGGAGGTCTTGAAGTGGCTGTCCATAAGGGCGTCGGCTTTGGTCATCAAGTCCTTATGGGTAAACTATCGACATCGGGTATGGCAGCGCGTATAGGTCCGAGTAAACGGCGTATCCAAAGGGCACGAAGTAGGTTCACCTCACGAGGAGAGCCGTCTGCGGCAGGTTGAAGGCGAGCGATACTGGTCATTTCCCTGAGGGCAAGCGAAGCCTTTTGGTCCCCCAACGGTTGTTGCGAGAGCTGAAAAAGCTTTGCTACACGGGCGGCTGGCGACGGCGAGTACTGCTGCAGAAGGTATGTTTTGAGGGCGTCATACGCTATTGGCGTGTCTCCTTGTTCACAAAGTCAGTCGGATATTTCCGGGAAGGTATCCTCGGGTATCGCCGCGAGAACATAATCTGCTTTAGTGGTTGAGCGAGTCATGCCGTTGATGCGAAACTGGACTTCTGCGCGCTGAAACCAATTAATGCCTCTCCGCTGGCGAACGGTGAAAGTTTCAATGGAGCGGCCGCAGCGCCAACTGCTGTAGTAGAGTCCGTCATAGTACCAACGATGGAGGGGCGAGGGAGGTGGGGGTGGAAGGCAGTGGGAGCGAGTCGACTTCCGGGGTCACCAATGTGACGGTGCCGAGAGAGGGTTGTGAACTCAAAGGCAGGAAGCAATCAACTGAGTTGTTTAATAAGGAACACTCTCCTTTATATACAAAACCTCAAGGCAACAGGACATAACCTGTTCGAGAGACAGACAATGTTACAGAGCAAAACCGGAGACATGATCATTTAGGTTCTTTTTAGTGCGAGGGAAGAGCGCAGATACAAGCATAATATATACAAAATAATTATGTACAATTGTGTGACACACGGTTGGTACAATATCGTTAACTTTGACAACCATCAAGGATTGGAGAAATATTAGCAAATATATATCTTGTTGAACTAACCAACAGACATTGTAATAATGATAGTGAATACTTGTTGTTGATCCTTTTTACTTACATGATATTCTAGTTACAGGGAAATAAAAACTTCTTCTAATGTTTTATTGATTTATTACAATTAAACGCAAATATTTTCTGGGATTATATTGATCCAGGCTCAGCGAGAATGAGCCAGGCTTTGCACTATTCAGCCACATTTCATACTTTGGCTGATTGCATATTACAGTGAATTACAGCACAGGTGATAACTCTATGTATCATGAATGCATATACACACACACACATACACACACACACATATATATATATATATATATATATATATATATATATATATATATATATATATATATATATATATATACAAAACCAGAAATAAAATGCTACCGTTTCTAGTCCTCTGCATGACGAAGGCCTCCGACATGTTCGTATTCATGACTGGGGTTTGCCCAGTTTTCATCACCACGCTTGTCTCTGTGAATTGGATATAGTGAGGGTCTTTAGTCTAATCGCTCACAGCAAATCAACCTAGCATGGGTGGCTGTGACTATACTCAATTTTTCTTAATGAGGCGAATTTGCACTGACTCGCAGCGGTGCCCTTTTAGGTCGGAAAAGTGTCCTGCTATCTGATTGGTTAGAATTATCTTGTCCAACCAATCAGCGATTAGGAAACTTTTCCGAGCGAAAAGGGAACCCCTGCGAGTCGGTGCAAATCTGCCTTACTAAAAAGAATTAACTATAGTACAGCTTTGCTGATCATGGCGATACATAAACCATTTCACCACGTTAAAGTATCTCCCGACTCAGAAATATATATATATATATATATATATATATATATATATGTATGTATGTATGTATGTATATATATATATGTATGTATGTATGTATATATATATATATATATATCTATATATATATATATATATATAGATAGATATAGATATAGATATATACTGTATATATATATATATATATATATATATATATATATATATATATATATAGGTAAATGTATATATAAATATGTACTTAAATATAAGTGTTTGTGTGTATATGTATGTGTGCATATTTTTCTTCTAATAGCCTGTTCTTAGCTGGAGGCCAAATAGTGTTTGAACTATCACATATTTACTAGGCGCCAATAATCGATGACTACTGTAAGTTAACCATAAGGAAACATATCCGATTAGCCATCAACCTCCCCAAGTTGTTTCAAACAATTCGTCAAACTCTGACAACTTGCCAACAGTTATCGTTTTGAATGCCCACACATCGAAATAGACCGCGATGTTTTGTTTTGTTCTAATTTCCATTTTTACACTTTAAAAGCTCAACAACTGAACATGGCCTGATGAATACGCATGACGCGCCGTTTATCGAATGAATATACTAAATGAATTCACAGCCCTGTGACCTGGAAAACCTTGCAGAGCACAAAAGCTTCATTTGAAAAAAATAAATTATACATAAAAAACCTACAAATGTCATGAAATAGATTCAACAGATTTCATTAGTAATCATATTGTTTCCAAAACAATAGAAAAACAGAATATTCCTGGAAATTTGCACACGGATATCATTCGAACCCTTTTTCCGGAGGGATGGGGGAACTGAGGGAGGGTGATGGACATGGAAAGGAGAGGGATAATGAAAAATTGAAATAATTTTTTAAAGGAAAAGTGGAATACACACACATATATATTTATATATATATATATATATATATATATATATATATATATATATATATATATATATATATACATATACATATATATATACATATATATATATATATATATATATATATATAGTATATGTATACATATATATGTGTATATATATATATATATGTGTGTGTGTATACATATATATACATATATATATGTATATATATATATATATATATATATATATATATATATATATATATATATTATGCTTGAAACTCATAGGGAATCGTGATGCTCGGATGCAAAGGAACCACAGGGAAAAGGATAAATATAAAATTGAATCCTAACTGGTTTCGTCTTACCTCTTCAAGAGGACTGATTTATTAATATAAAAAAGATTGTACCAGAGGGCCTAAAATCAAAACAAAAATCACCTGACATCTGTAACGACCCTTCAAATATACACTTGGCTAATAGTATATGAGAGTTTGGGCCCTCCCAGGTAGCTTGCGTTTTTTTGACATTTTGTTTTACAAATATCTGTATGTATACCATACTTTCAGTGTACCATATATAATGCAAAAATCTCTTAATATCCATTTAGCTTGGACAGTTTTTGAGAAATTATTCCATTTTAATACAGGACAATATATTTGAATATATATCTACTCACATGCAAATGCATATACATAGATGTATACATACCCATGTATATGCTTGTACACATATATAAAAATTTATATGCACACTAAAACAACAACAACAACAACAACAAATGCAACCGTTTCAAGTCGACTGCAGGAGAAAGGCCTGAGACATTTCCTTATTCATGGCAGGGGTTTGGCCAATTTTCATCGCCACGCTGGTCACTAGGGATTGATGATGGTAGGAGACTTTGGTCTGATCGCTCACATTAATCCAACCTAGTATGGGTGGCCCTGAATAGTATAGCTTTCCTGATTATGGCGGTACTCAAACCCCTTCACAACGTTAAGGCATCTCACTAAAAAAAGGTATGTGTATATTCATGCACATATAACTCTATCCACATAAACATACAGTTACTGTACATGCGTAATTGTACATGTGTGTGTCCTCCCCATAGTTCACTCCTCGCTGCATTGAGAATAACAACTATTTTTCGGTGTGTATTTCCGTTTATGTTTGTCCGTATTTTGAATCAGGGGATGCATGCGTATGTGTGCGTGTGTGAATTTGTGCCTTCGAAAGGACAGATAATGTCTGAAATGTTGAAAGATGTCCCAAGAAACATCGAAGTTGTGTTTTGCTGACCAGTTGTTGCACTCTCTTATAGAACATTTAGCAATTGATGCTCGTTAAACTTTTATGGGCATTCCTTCAGATAATTTTCTATATTTAAGAAGTGGCAACATTTTCTGGTAAATTATTTCTTTCTATAAATATATATATATATATATATATATATATATATATATATATATATATATATATATATACATACGTGTGAGTTTATATATATATATATATATATATATATATTTTATATATATATATATATGTATATATATGTGTGTGTGTATATGTGTGTGTATGTATGTGCGTTGTATACACATATGAATAAATCCTTGGTTTTGACATTTAGTTTTCAATTTTATAATAGCCAGATTTTGGCCTGAAAAGCAAAAGATTTCCTCTGCTAGCATATTTTCTGTATTCGAGCACGCACATAAATGTAGGTGCACATAAAGGTATTTCTCGATATTTACGAATTTCCCTGAACACCATCGACACTTGATACTTCTGATTGTAACAAGAGTGCCAGACATTTTTTCCCCCTTTTTTTATGTCAGGTTTTATTGATATATCCGATTCTCCCTTTTTTAGTTGAAACGTAAATTATTTTTCTACGCTGCACTTTTCTGCTCTTCAGTTAGGGCCGCTAATTGGACGTGGTCTGCAAGTAAGAATCCACCTGGTTTTGGGTGGGTAGAGTTTGGCAAAAGCAGAAACTGAAGGGTTAATATTGATGTGATCTGCTGGAGAACAGAATGTAGGGATATATCCATGGACATCAAATCGAATTATCAAGATCTGTAAATAAATCTTAAGGCTTGCCTGGGTAATATTGGACATTTTAATATTCTATTTTGTCACTAAAAACTATGCTTCACTTCGATTTAGGATTATAGGTGACCTGAAAAGAATTGCCAGAAGGATTTAGATCAAAGAAAGAAACCAGTTTCAGATTAAAAAGAAGACTTGGATTCAGATTCATTTCTAATTAAGAGATGCAACGATTTGATTTTCATGATATCAGGATATCAAGAAGTGAGATAACAGTTCCTTAATTAAGTAATAATTAAATAGTTCTTTTTACAGAACGTAAGATAGTAGTTCCTTGATTAAGAGGTAAGATAGCAGCAGTTCCTTGATTAAGAGGTAAGATAGCAGCAGTTCCTTGATTAAGAGGTAAGATAGTAGTTCCTTGATTAAGAGGTATGATAGGCTGAGTTCCTTGATTAAGAGGTAAGATAGCAGTTCCTTAATTAAGAGGTAAGATAGCAGCAGTTCCTTGATTAAGAGGTAAGATAGTAGTTCCTTGATTAAGAGGTAAGATAGCAGCAGTTCCTTGATTAAGAGGTAAGATAGCAGTTCCTTAATTAAGAGGTAAGATAGCAGCAGTTCCTTGATTAAGAGGTAAGATAGTAGTTCCTTGATTAAGAGTTAAGATAGCAGCAGTTCCTTGATTAAGAGGTAAGATAGCAGTTCCTTAATTAAGAGGTAAGATAGCAGCAGTTCCTTGATTAAGAGGTAAGATAGCAGTTCCTTGATTAAGAGTTAAAATAGCAGCAGTTCCTTGATTAAGAGGTAAGATAGAAGTTCCTTGATTAAGAGTTAAGATAGCAGCAGTTCCTTGATTAAGAGGTAAGATAGCAGTTCCTTGATTAAGAGGTAAGATAGCAGTTCCTTGATTAAGAGGTAAGATAGCAGCAGTTCCTTGATTAAGAGGTAAGATAGCAGCAGTTCCTTGATTAAGAGGTAAGATAGCACTCCCTTGATTAAGAGGTAATATAGCAGCAGTTCCTTGATTAAGAGGTAAGATAGCAGTTCCTTGATTAAGAGGTAAGATAGCAGTTCCTTGACCAGTTTATTTATTTCCTTATTTCCTTTCTTTGATCAGCTATTCCAACTAGCTTGGCTAGTAATAATAATAATAATAATAATAATAATAATAATAAAAATAATAATAATAATAGTAATAATAATAATAATTATAATAATAATAATAATAATAATAATAATAATAATAATAATAATAATAAGATAACAGTTCCTTAGGCAAAAAGTAGATGCAGAAAAATACTCGCAGAATGACCTCTATTCCATATATTTCCAGCACATGTTTCAAGTGCTGGAGTGGAAACCAGCCGTTGGCTGAA
>NC_090733.1:101973297-101978297 GCF_036898095.1 Palaemon carinicauda | reverse complement strand
CCGTTTTCCTGTCTTTCCCTTAATATTATGCTTTTTCATTTTTTTCTATGATATATTATGGTCTACCTTGTCAAAGGCTTTTGTAAAATCTAGATATACCACATAGGTGTCTTTTTCAGTTATCATATTTTTTTATATGTTTTTATAGTATGCTATCATTTGGGTTTGTGTACTTTTTTCGAACACAAAACCATGTTGACCTACATAAAAGAAATTATTTTTAACCAAATGATTCATTATTTTCTTTTTTATAGTATGCTATCAATTGGGTTTGTGTACTTTTTTCGAACACAAAACCATGTTGACCTACATTAAAGAAATTATTTTTAACCAAATGATTCATTATTTTCTTTTTTATTACCCTTTCATACACTTTCATAACATGTAATGTTAGACTAACTGGTCTATAATTGCTTGCCTCTAGTCTTGATCCACTTTTGAAAATAGGGGTTATATATGCTAATTTATGTTTAACATATATCTCGCTCATATCTACACTTTGTCTTAGCAGTATTGCAAGCGGCTTCGCGATAGTGTGTGCAGTTTTTCTAACAAAATCGCTGGAACTCCTTCTGGCCCAGCCGCTGATCCATTTTTAATTTCGCTTATAGCCTGCACAATATCTGCTTCATTAATATCTATATCCGTTAGATATTCACTATTTTCTTCTCTCATTTCTGTTTCATTATTCTCATTCACAATTCTTGGTGTGAATTCACTCATATTTTTCTGCTAATATGTTGTATATTTCCTTTTTTTTATTCGTTAACCGTCCTTCAATTCTTAGAGGGCCTATTTCTAATCTCCCTTCATTCATCTTTTTTGCATAGGAGTAAAGTATTTTGGGTTTTTTTTTCTTTTTTAATATCTTGAAGTGTCCTTTCTTCTAAGACCCTTTTTACATTTTCTTTCGATCGTATAATCTTTTTTTCCTGCATTTTCTATCTTACTTTTTATTTCCATCATTTTCCATACATTTTTTTCTTTTGCAAGATTTTTCTTCCACTTTCTAATTTTCTGAAATAAGATCCTTGTCTCTTGGTATGCATGTCTGATGTTTATTTTTTTTTTTTTTTTTCGGTACATATTTTCAACAATTTTCTCCAGTATTTTGTATAATATATCCGTATTTACCTGCATATTATCACTTACTAATACATTTTTCTAATCTTTGTTCAATTCTCCATTTATTTCTGACCATTTTATATTCTTACTATAAAAATTATATTTTCCATATACTTCCCATCGTTTTGTGCTTTGATTTTCTCTGTGTTTACTTGCTTTGGAATGGACTATTAATTCTATGACATTGTGGTCTAGAATTCCCGTGTTATACACTTATTTTTTTAACATAATTCACCTCATTCACAAATACTAAATCTAGGACATTGTTCTTTTTTGTTGGAATGTGGTTTATTTGTTGCATATTATGTTCTGATAGCATATCTTGAAGCTTTTTTAAATTGCCTCTTATCTTCTGCGCTACTATTACTCTCTTTTTTATATGTATATATACAACCACTTTCTTCTATCCGTTCTTTCCAATCCACGAAATGAAAGTTAAAATCTCCGGATAGGAGTATATTCCAGCCTTTATGGTTTCTACATAAATATCAGGAAAGGTTGAAAATGGCATATGACGAGGTGAGAGTAAGAGAAACTGGTAATTTAGAGGAGTGGAAGTTAGCAAAAGAAAATTTTGTTGGGATTGCAAGTGATGTATGTGGCAAGAAGGTTGTTGGAGGCAGCATGAGGAAGGGCAGTGAATGGTGGAATGAAGGAGTGAAGGTAAAAGTGGAAGAGAAAAAGAGGGCTTTTGAAGAATGGCTGCAGAGTAATAGTATAGAGAAGTATGAAAAATATAGAGAGAAAAAGGTGGAAGTAAAGCGCAAGGTACGTGAGGCAAAGAGGGCAGCTGACCTGAGGTGGGGTCAGGGACTGGGTCAGTCATATGAAAAGAATAAGAAGAAGTTTTGGAAAGAAGTGAAGAGAGTAAGGAAGGCTGGCGCCAGAATTGAAGAGACAGTGAAAGATGGAAATGGAAGGTTGTTAAAAGGAGAGGAGGCAAGGAAAGGGTGGGCGGAATATTTTGAAAGCTTGCTGAATGTTGAGGATAATAGGGAGGCAGATATAATTGCTGTTCCAGGTGTTGAGGTGCCAGTGATGGGAGATGAGAATGAGAGAGAGATTACAATAGAGGAAGTGAGGAGAGCACTAGATGAAACGAGAGTAGGAAAAGCATCTGGTATGGATGGTGTGAAAGCTGAGATGTTGAAGGAAGGGGGTGTGACTGTACTTGAATGGTTGGTGAGATTGTTTAATATGTGTTTTGTGTTGTCAATGGTACCAGTAGATTGGGTTTGTGCGTGTATTGTACCACTATATAAGGGTAAGAGGGATTTGCATGAGTGTTGTAATTCAAGAGGTATTAGTTTGTTGAGTGTAGTTGGAAAAGTGTATGGTAGAGTAATGATTAATAGGATTAAGAATAAAACAGAGAATGCAATCTTGGAAATACAGGGTGGTTTTAGAAGAGGTAGGGGTTGTATGAATCAGATTTTTACAGTTAGGCAGATATGCGAGAAATATTTAGCAAAAGGTAAGGAGGTGTATGTTGCGTTTATGGATCTGGAGAAAGCATATGATAGAGTTGATAGGGAAGCAATGTGGAATGTGATGAGGTTATATGGAGTTAGTGGAAGGTTGTTGCAAGCAGTGAAAAGTTTCTACAAAGGTAGTAAAGCATGTGTTAGAATAGGAAATGAAGTGAGCGATTGGTTTCCGGTGAGAGTGGGGCTGAGACAGGGATGTGTGATGTCGCCGTGGTTGTTTAACTTGTATGTTGATGGAGTGGTGAGAGAGGTGAATGCTCGAGTGCTTGGACGAGGATTAAAACTGGTAGACGAAAATGATCATGAATGGGAGGTAAATCAGTTGTTGTTTGCAGATGATACTGTACTGGTAGCAGACACAGAAGAGAAGCTTGACCGACTAGTGACAGAATTTGGAAGGGTGTGTGAGAGAAGGAAGTTGAGAGTTAATGTGGGTAACAGTAAGGTTATGAGATGTACGAGAAGGGAAGGTGGTGCAAGGTTGAATGTCATGTTGAATGGAGAGATACTTGAGGAGGTGGATCAGTTTAAGTACTTGTGGTCTGTTGTTGCAGCAAATGGTGGAGTGGAAGCAGATGTACGTCAGAGAGTGAATGAAGGATGCAAAGTGTTGGGGCCAGTTAAGGGAGTAGTAAAAAATAGAGGGTTGGGCATGAATGTAAAGAGAGTTCTATATGAGAAAGTGATTGTACCAACTGTGATGTATGGATCGGAGTTGTGGGGAATGAAAGTGACGGAGAGACAGAAATTGAATGTGTTTGAGATGAAGTGTCTAAGGAGTATGGCTGGTGTATCTCGAGTAGATAGGGTTAGGAACGAAGTGGTGAGGGTGAGAACGGGTGTAAGAAATGAGTTAGCGGCTAGAGTGGATATGAATGTGTTGAGGTGGTTTGGCCATGTTGAGAGAATGGAAAATGGCTGTCTGCTAAAGAAGGTGATGAATGCAAGAGTTGATGGGAGAAGTACAAGAGGAAGGCCAAGGTTTGGGTGGATGGATGGTGTAAAGAAAGCTCTGGGTGATAGGAGGATAGATGTGAGAGAGGCAAGAGAGCGTGCTAGAAATAGGAATGAATGGCGAGCGATTGTGACGCAGTTCCGGTAGGCCCTGCTGCTTCCTCCGGTGCCTTAGATGACCGTGGAGGTAGCAGCAGTAGGGGATTCAGCATTATGAAGCTTCATCTGTGGTGGAATTGTGGGAGGTTGGGCTGTGGCACCCTAGCAGTACCAGCTGAACTCGGCTGAGTCCCTGGTTAGGCTGGAGGAACGTAGAGAGTAGTCCCCTTTTTGTTTTGTTTCTTTGTTGATGTCGGCTACCCCCCAAAATTGGGGGAATTGCCTTGGTATATGGATGGATGGACATATATCATCTATTTTTTCTATTAACATGTCAAACTCCTTAGTATTTGGGGGTCTGTAGACTACAATATTCACTAATTTTTCATATTCAAATTCTACCGCAATCAATTCACATTCTGTGTTGCTGTATTTTTCACAGACTTTTCCTTGATTTATGTCTCTTCCATGTATTGCAGTTCCCCCTTGATTCCTATTTGTTCTGTCTGATCTATATTTTTGGAAACCCATTATCTTGTCGTCACTGCCAGTCTCTTGGGAATACCATGTTTCACTTATATTTAACATATATATTTTTTCAATATGGGTTAGTTTTTCTAAGAACTCTATTTTCCTAAACCCTGTGCATTCATCACTATTATGGTTTGTGTTTCATCCCCATTATTTAATATTGGTAATAATATGGATTCTTCCATGCTTCCTTCCTGTTCTGTTATGATGTTCATTTCTTCATTTCCAGGAATTCTACCATTAAAAACTCCAACTTTTCTATTATATTTGTTCTTTCGCCTTCATATTTATTTTTGTGTGTATACCTGCAATTATCCCCATATCTGCACCAACCCCTGGTATTATAGATGCATTCTTTGTAGTTGGGCTCTAATTGTGCATATTTGGGTTGAAAGGCTTTTTTTTTCTTTCTTTTTTTTCATTCTTTCTTTTATTTTTATTTTCTGTTTGCTGAGTTTTCTGACTTTCATTCATGGTTGCAGGATGCATATATCGACATTTTTTGTTGAATTTGCATCCTTTTCCTTCTTTCAGGTTTTTGCACATTTTTGGATGGAGATCTCTGCATTTGTCTCCATATCCGTCTAAATATGCACATTTACCATATATTTCATAATTATAGCATATCTTTGGATGCTTGTAGTAGCATCTTTCACCAAATCTGCAATTCCCTCTTTTCAGCAAATTGCAGACTATATCTTTCTTTTTTTTTTTCTTGTTCTTGCTCTTCCCTAAAAGTATGTAGGTCGGGTAGAGTCTCTTGGGTCTATTATTTGTTTCCATGGGATATTCTATTTCTACGTA
>NC_090733.1:101965797-101968297 GCF_036898095.1 Palaemon carinicauda | reverse complement strand
TCATTTATGTTGCTAAAGAACACAATGCAGTAGAATAAGATGACATCTCATATGTGAAATTCTTAACCTAATTTTGCGACTTTTCATATATTTTTCCTTCATTATTCATCCTTTTTCTCTTCTGTTTACTGGCCTAATTGGAAACAAATCCAGAGATAAAACCAGTAAAACACTAAAGGGTGAATCGATGTCTTAGGGAAATACAACATAGGAGCCAAAGAGACTCAAGGAAACAATACAATGCATCCACAGAAGGAAGAGCAGCTTCCAATATGGGCATTATGAAGTGCCTGGAGAAAAACAATTTTCATAATTTCACTAGATTTCTTAATGGTATGAACAAGAAAAGGGAATTGAAGGATTTACTGAGTAAATGTTGCAGTAAAAATTAAGTAGGAAATTCTAAATGAATCGCATGTAAATACTTGTGTATCATTACACTTCAAAAAAAACTCATCAGCGTGACTGAAAGACAGTATGTCTTCTAAACTGAAGCTATAATCAACTTACTACAACATTATTACTCCAATCCATCTCAGCATTATTAGATTAACGTGCAAAACAAAAGAGTCACAGCTTTTAAGAGCATAAGCAGATTACCTCATCCTTACAATTCACCTTTGTCTTAACAACATTCAAATCCAACTGACCCCTCACATATATTATTATTATTATTATTATTATTATTATTATTATTATTATTATTATTATTATTATTATTATTATTATTATTATTATTAGCTAAGCTAATGATCAGTTCAAACTTACAGCAAATGTTTTTATGTTGAATAAGCTGATATAAGTCTTTTTATAATGTATGAAAGATCTGTTTTAATGTTGTCGCTGTTCTTGAAATATTTTATTTTAGTTGTTTATTACTTCTCATATAGCTTATTTAATTCCTTATTCCCTTCCTACACTTGACTATATTTTTTCCTTTTGGGACCCTTATGCTTATAGCATCCTGCTTTTCCAGGTAGGGTTGTAGCTTAGCTAATAATAATAATAATAATAGTAATAATAATAATAATAATAATAATAATAATAATAATAATAATAATAATAATAATATAACCCTAGTTAGAAATGCAACATGTTATCAGCCCAAGGACTTCAACAGGGAAAAATAGCCCAGTGAGGATAGGAAATAGTGAAATGAATAAACTAAAAGAGAAGTAATGAACAAAGTGAAATGAAATATCTAGGGCTGATTCAGTTAGTAATTTCTAAAATAAACTGTATTTGACAAGTAAAGTTGTGGATCTGCTTTGTCATTTTGATAAAACACTTTGGCAAGGTAAAAGTATTACAAAATATTTTAGATAATTTATAAAAAAGAATTTAAAATTAGATTCAAATCATAATAATAACGTTTGATTTGGTATCCCAGAGGTAGACATAACGATCAAGTCCTCATTATTTCCGTATCAATAGACAGTTCATGGCTTTTGAAATTGAACCAGATTTTTAGGAATATTTTTGGTTTATGCACAGCTACTTACAAAAAATGAAGGAAAATATTCTAGTGTCATAGTTACATCAAATGTTGTGCTAATAGAACATAGGATGACGTAAGTCAGGTAGTCTACTGGGGTAAAATAAACTATTCATATTCCATTTTAGGTAGAAAATTTCACTTTGGACATGACAATCTTAGCAAAAAGTATATTGTGTTGTGTTTTCTGTTTATTGGGCTTACCATGTTATCAGATATATCCAAAATATTGCGTGAAACGATATGTCATTGATTTTTTTAGTTTAATAAACCGATTTTACTATCTCAGATATCTTTATAAATGATAAATTCTCATTAACATATCTATGTATATATAGAAGATTTTCAGTGATTTTAAGATCGTGTGGCAATCTCTCTGTTTAACTGCAAAGTATATGATTTATAGAACTTATTATGTCCTCTGTTATCCATTTCAGTATAGGAAAAGATAGATTTACTGTTTACTAAGGTTCAGTTTGTCAATGTTTATATATGGTAATTAAATTTCACTCGATTTTGTGAAATAACTCATCTTTTAAGATGATAGTAATAAAGGATATTTTTTAATAAAAGCATATTAATAAACAAATTTTGAATATATATATATATATATATATATATAGATAGATAGATAGATAGATAGATAGATAGATAGAGAGATAGGTAGATAGATAGATAGATAGATAGATATATGTGTATGTTTGTATGTATTTTTGTGTAAGAATTTATGTTTATGCTGGTGTATCTATTAAAAATAAGCATTTCTCACAATTTTGTTTTTGAAATACAGTAATACAGGGATTTAAAATGAAGCTTTTATACTTTTGTCTTCCGAAAACGCATTCTAATGAAAGTAGCAGGATTCTATTCTTCACTACTTTAGTGATCATATAAATCTATATATTTGATTCACAAATTGCAAGACCATGCAATTTCACCAAAAGATATATTCTATCATTAGAAATAATTGACAACAGCCCTTCAATCATTCATTCAATGAGATGA
>NC_090733.1:101959482-101965297 GCF_036898095.1 Palaemon carinicauda | reverse complement strand
TATGAATAAAGATAATCCTTATCATGCCACATTAAGATAAAAACAAAATATTTCTATCTTTGATATATATACAAAACGAACAAAAGATTAAGATGTTCATCAACTGTAGTTTTACTATTTCAAATCCCACTTAGAAATTTGTTCTGTTCATTCCAACCTTATGGGAAACTCTCCTGAAGGGAGTTTGAGCCCTACTCACCCCCCAATGGTTTAAAGGTCGTCATGAATGCCAGAAGCATAGGACAGTGACAATACCCTAAAGATTGAAAAATATATACATTTGATCAGATCCACGGCCACACTTCATCCAAGCTAGCACCAGGGGGTGGGGGGTGTAGGCAATGGCTGCTAAAAACTCAGTCGGTATACCTAGAGGCCTCACAAAAACCACCATCCTTAGCTCACAAGGATGGGGAGATTGCAGACATTATAAGAAACTATCAATATTAAGCGGAACTCGAACCCCAAGTCCGACAGATTGCCAGGCAGACTTTTACAATAGGCTATCAAAACCCTTTTCATCCACAACCTCACTGACTTTGTGAGATAGGAAGCTTATAGGTCTACCAGATGAGTTATCAGCAGCTACTTTCTAGCCCTCCCTGATTCTAGCCTGGGTGGAGAGATGACTTGGGCACTGGCCATTTTAAAGTTAATCTCTAGACCTCCTTGGTCCAAGCCTGGGTGGAGAGGAGCTTGTGCATTGATCAATATAGAGTCTCTAAGTTCCATTAATCTTTCTTCTTGAACCCTCATGAACGTCCTTCAAGCCCCTTAAACTGACGGGTTCCTGAAGGAAGATATCAACAGTTAATCAAGAGCTTTCAAACGCTCTACCCAGCGAAGCCAGACTCCTTTGGAGACATTGGGACCATAAGGCGCTGCTGTGATATTAATCTCACATCTCAGGGGGTGTTGCTCTGGAAAATCAAGTCAAGTGTTAGAGTGGCCTTTATACCTGATAGGGAAGAAAGTTGAAAGGTCATGTTAAAATGAAATCTTTTGATATTTGAATATTATTTGCTGGCACTATCAATCATGCCATTTAAATAGCATTAAGTTTTACAGATGTATAAATATATATCTACACAAAAGTACATAAGCATATATATTTAAATATATATACTCACACCACACACACACACACACACACATATATATATATATATATATATATACTTTCTCTCTCTCTGTATATATATATATATATATATATATATATATATATATAATATGTATATATATATATGTATATATATATATATATATATATATATATATATATATATAAAAATCTCTCTCTCTCTCTCTCTCTCTCCTCTCTCTCTCTCTCTATATATATATATATACATACATATATATATATGTATTATACACACATAGACATCTATATATACATACATATATGTGTATATATATATATATATATATATATATATATATATATATAATTACACACACGTATACATACACACAAATATATGTGTATATATATACATACACTTTTATATATGTGTATATATATATACATACACTTTTATATATGTATACACATGTGTGTTTTCGAATGTATGTTTATATGTATGTATGTATGTATGTATGTATACTAACGCATGCAGGCTTGTATATTCTGTTTATATGATTATCTGTTCGTATTTGCCTGACCAAATTTTGCTAGACAGCTGACCATGAAGTTGATCAACGCGGGATATGGTCAGTAATTTTGATGTATGGCCAGGAAGGGAAAACAGACATTTTCGACACCTAACTCTCTTAAATATCAATGAGGTTTGACATAGGTCCACCACACACACACTCTCTCTCTCTCTCTCTCTCCTCTCTCTCTCTCTCTCCTCTCTCTCTCTCTCTCTCTCTCTCTCTCTCTCGCTGTTTTCTATATATGTAATATAACACACACACACACACACACATATATATATATATATACATGTACATATAGAAACATACAAAAGCACACATAGAAAACACACACACACACACACACACACACACACATATATATATATATATATATATATATATATAAACACACACACCACACACACACATATATATATATATATATATATATATATATATATATATATAAACACACAAACATATATATATATACATAAACACACACAAACATATATATATATATATACATAAACACACACAAACATATATATTATATATATATATATATATATATATATATATATATATATATAGAGAGAGGAGAGAGAGAGAGGAGAGAGAGAGAGAGAGATAGAGATAATTTACATTCTCATAGCCTGTATTGTCATTGCAGAGAACGGAAGTAGAATGTCTTGTTGATTCAAAGCATTTTAAAATGTGTATTAGTATAGAGAGAAAATGAAAAGAAATAGGAAATAGCTGATTTGGTGACAGAGAAGAGATTACGGAAATGAAAGTGAAATCGTACAAATAGGATACTATTTGCAAAAAGTAACGGAGTTGAAATGAATTGAAACCGAAAGTTCCAGGAATGTGCGAATCTGATTTAGGTACCAAAGTCTAAATCAAATTTTGATACAAAAGTCTGATCCTGATTTAGGTACCAAAGTCTGAACCTGATTTAGGTACAACAGCCTAATTTTAATCTAGGCATGAAAATCTAAATCTGATTCAAGTACTAAAGTCTGATCCTGATTTAGGTACCAAAGTCTGAACCTGATTTAGGTACAACAGCCTAATTTTGATTTAGGCACGAAAGTCTAAATCTTATTTAAGTACTAAAGTCTGAATCTGATTTAGGTACCAAAGTCTGAATCTGATTTAAGTACCGACGTCTGAATCTGATTTATGTACCAAAGACTGAATCTGATTTAGGTACTAGAGTCGGAATATTATGTGATACTAAAGAATTAATGTGATTCAGGTCCCAAAGGCTAAATCCCATTTGGGTAAAAAAATCTGAATCTAATTTAGTACGAAAGTCTGAATCTGATTTAGGTACCAAAGGCTGACTTAGATCTAGGTGCAAAAGTCCGAATCTGATTTTGGAACCAAAGTCTGAATCTGATTTATGTACCAAAGTCTGAATCAAATTTAGGTACCAAAATTTGAATATGATTTAGGTACTAAAGCCTGATTCGAATTGAAGTACCAAAGCCTGAATCACATTTAGGTACCAAAGACTGGAGTTTATTTTGGGTACCAAAGTCTGAATCTGATTTAAGTACCAAAGTCTGAATCATATTTAGTTATCAAAGTCTAAATCAGATTTAGGTACAATAGTCTGAATCTGATTCAGGTACCAACTTCTGAATCTGATTTAGGTACCAAAGTCTGAATCTGACTTAGGGAAGTATAGAAGAAATCTAACGAACCAAAAGTTGACATAAAAGTTACAGTTAGAATTGAAGCTCCATCATTTAATGACTAATGGGGCCTTGGGAGATAAAAAGACAAAGAAGATCGAAGAAAGTTTTCTTTCTGAGAAGTTTTACCTTGTTTGATCGGATTTCTCTCTCTCTCTCTCTCTCTCTCTCTCTCTCTCTCTCTCTCTCTCTCTCTCTCTCTCTCTCTCTCTCTCTCTCTCTCTCATACTTACGTAGAAATAGAATATCCTATGGAAACAAATAATAGACCCAAGAGACTCTGCCCGACCTACATACTTTTAGGGAAGAGCAAGAACAAGAAAAAAAAAAAAAGAAAAAAAAGATATATTCTGCAATTTGCTGAAAAGAGGGAATTGCAGATTTGGTGAAAGATGCTACTACAAGCATCCAAAGATATGCCATAATTATGAAATATATGGTAAATGTGCATATTTAGACGGATATGGAGACGAATGCAGAGATCTCCATCCAAAAATATGCAAAAACCTGAAAGAAGGAAAAGGATGCAAATTCAACAAAAAATGTCGAGATATGCATCCTGCAACCATGAATGAAAGTCAGAAAACTCAGCAAACAAAAAAAAAAAAATAAAAAAAAAAATAAAAGAAAGAATGAAAAAAAAGAAAGAAAAAAAAAGAAGCCTTTCAACCCAAATATGCACAATTAGAGCTCAAATACGAAGAATGCATCTATAATACCAGGGGTGGTGCAGATATGGGGATAATTGCAGGTATACACACATAAATAAACATGAAGGCGAAAGAGCAAATATAAGAGAAAAGTTGGATTTTTTAATGGCAGAATTCCTGGAAATGAAGAAAAGAACATCATAACAGAACAGGAAGGAAGCATGGAAGAATCCATATTATTACCAATATTGAATAATGGTGATGAGACACAAACCATAATAGTGATGAATGCACAGGGTTTAGTCACGAGTAACTCTAAAAGGAAAAAGAGTTCTTAGAAGAACTAACCCAGATTGAAAAAATAGATATGCTAAATGTAAGTGAAACATGGTATTCCCAAGAGACTGGCAGTGATGACCAGATAAAGGGTTTCCAAACATATAGATCAGACAGGACAAATAGGAATCAAGGGGTAACCACAATGTATGGA
Source organism: Palaemon carinicauda (assembly GCF_036898095.1). Classification (NCBI taxonomy): domain Eukaryota; kingdom Metazoa; phylum Arthropoda; class Malacostraca; order Decapoda; family Palaemonidae; genus Palaemon; species Palaemon carinicauda. The sequence continues at coordinate 101,960,810 of NC_090733.1, read as the reverse complement.
AGAGACATAAATCAAGGAAAAGTCTATGAAAAATACAGCAACACAGAATGTGAATTGATTGCGGTAGAATTTGAATATGAAAAATTAGTGAATATTGTAGTCTACAGACCCCCAAATACTAAGGAGTTTGACATGTTAATAGAAAAAATAGATGATATATGTAAAAACCATAAAGACTGGAATATACTCCTATCCGGAGATTTTAACTTTCATTTCGTAGATTGGAAAGAACGGATAGAAGAAAGTGGTTGTATATATACATATAAAAAAGAGAGTAATAGTAGCGCAGTAGATAAGAGGCAATTTAAAAAAGCTTCAAGATATGCTATTAGAACATAATATGCAACAGATAAACCATATTCCAACAAGAAAGAACAATGTCCTAGATTTATTATTTGTGAATGAGGTGAATTATGTTAAAAAAATAATAGTGTATAACACGGGAATTTCAGACCACAATGTCATAGAATTAATAGTCCATTCCAAAGCAAGTAAACACAGAGAAAATCAAAGCACAAAACGATGGAAGGATATGGAAAATATAATTTTTATAGTAAGAATATAAAATGGTCAGAAATAAATGGAGAATTGAACAAAGATTAGAAAAATGTATTAGTAAGTGATAATAGGCAGGTAAATACGGATATATTATACAAAATACTGGAGAAAATTGTTGAAAATATGTACCGAAAAAAAAGATAAACATCAGACATGCATACCAAGAGACAGAAGGATCTTATTTCAGAAAATTAGAAAGTGGAAGAAAAATCTTGCAAAAGAAAAAAATGTATGGAAAATGATGGAAATAAAAAGTAAGAGAAAATGCAGAAAAAAAGATTATACGATCGAAAGAAAATGTAAAAAGGGTCTTAGAAGAAAGGACGCTTCAAAATATAAAAAAAAAAAACCCAAAGTACTTTACTCCTATGCAAAAAAGATGAATAAAGGGAGATTAGAAATAGACCCTCTAAGAATTGAAGGATGATTAACGAATAAAAAAAAGGAAATATACAACATATTAACAGAAAAATATGAGTGAATTTACGCCAAGAATTGCGAATGAGAATAATGAAACAGAAATGAGAGAAGAAAATAGCGAATATCTAACGGATATAGATATTAATGAAGCAGATATTGTGTAGGCTATAAGCGAAATTAAAAGTGGATCAGCGGCTGGGCCAGATGGAGTTCCAGCGATTTTGTTAAAACAACTGCACACACTATCGCAAAGCAGCTTGCAATACTGCTAAGACAAAGTGTAGATATGAGCGAGATATATGTTAAACATAAATTAGCATATATAACCCCTATTTTCAAAAGTGGATCAA
>NC_090733.1:101941982-101954482 GCF_036898095.1 Palaemon carinicauda | reverse complement strand
CTCTTATCCCGGCATCCATTCTATTTTTCTTCTAGTGCTGTACCTGACCCGGCTGCCGGCCTATGAGGCCGGCAGCCGGGCAGGTGTAGTCCTCTGGTTCTTTTGCTGCCGGCTGGCATCGGTCTTGTACCTTTGCCGGCCGGCTTATGTCAGCCCTTGTCTGCCGGTCACCAAGAGTGTGGCCGGCAGCTGGGTACTACCTTGTGTAGTTGCTGGCCGGCAGCCATTGCCGGCCAACATTGGCTGTTACCGGCCGGCAGTTGCTGCCGACCGGCACAGGCATTTGAACCAGAGTGCTGCCGCCCTATAGCTGTTAAGTAGTATACTTTAAAGCTAGTTGTGGTGTGTGCCGGCCGGCAAAGGCAGGCCGGCACACATCCCCCTATACTGTACTAGTATTCTTCAGTATAACATATACAGTAAGAAGAAAACTATGGTAAGGGTTTTGGTACAGCACTGTGTCTTCTAACACTATTGTTTTTTCTTGCACATCCCTTTGCTGTTGCCCTACAGATAGGAAGCTGAGTTCTTTCCTGTCTATTATCCAGGATTTTAAAATCATTGCTTAGGTGTGAGCTCCACCTGTTTCCTCTGGAAACCTTGCATTGGTTACTCTAGAAGAGATAAACCATTTTGATTTTATTATCTGGAAGGCTGCAACAATGGGTTGTGAGGGAAACACAAGTGTGTGTCTTTCCTTTCTGAATTGTTATGCTATACTATGCATATCCAGTGATACATAGTTCACTTGATACTCATGGAAATTTCTTCTCTTTACAGAAGGACACTCCGAAGTGGGGAAGTGCTTTCTGCAATGTCAGCAGCAAGAACCTCTGCGGACATGAGTTTTGTAGGAGACACGCAGCATACGCTGTCTCCAAGGATGATCTCCGGTATTGGGACCCTCAGGTATGTACTGTGTGCACTAACCTGATTACTCAGACCTTTAAATAGCTAGGAAGAAGCTTCGTACCTGGGTAAGGGGCTTCCAAAAGAACATTTCTGGCCCTTATCTTCCAAGTGAGAAGATGAGGGCGTATCTTTTCCCTAAGGCATCAGCTGATGCAGTGATTCCCCAGCCTCAAGAGGAGATCCCCTAAGTTCAGATCCAGGTGGATGCTGAAGTCGCGGTCGCGATGCACGACATCCAGTTAGATGACAGGATGTCTGATGTGGACGGGTGTCAGGAGGAAGACCTCCTGGCAGAAGCCCAGGATGAAGTTCAAGCCTCAGACGTTGTAGAGGTAGACGTCGACGAGGTGTCGGCTACTCCGGTTCAGATTCCGGAGCCTATTCCCTCTACATCGGACGGTCTCCCAGTAGAGCTGGGACAGGCCCTCTCTTCTATTGTTGGAATGATCCAACAAATGCAGAAGGAGAATCAGGAGAAGGCGGCTGCAATGGAACTGCGAATGCAGTGCCTTGCAGAATCACATGGACCCCAGAAAAAGCTCAATGTGAAAGACCTTCCCTTGTGCTCAGATGCTAACCCATGGAGGTATGCTGAGCACATGCCGATGACGACTGGAAAGATCGTCATCTCGGATAAGCTGGGCTCAGTTCCCCTGGAGGAGGGGGAATTCTGACCCAGCAAGGCATCATATCCGGACTGTTATGTCCGGCTGAGGAAGGAACCAGCTTCAAAGGAGGAGACAGAGCCGAAGGTCATAGTGATGGACCATGCTAAGGCTCAAGCTCTACTTTCATCCTCGATGAAAGAGAGGGGCTTCTCTAACTCAAAGGTAGCCGCATTGAATAGGAAGCTCCCTTCCTTTGTGTCCTCGCCTACTAGAGCCTTCCCCTTTTTACAGAAAGGGTTTCTGGCTGTACTAAAAGCAGTCGAGGCCGGCAAGTCTTGCCCCTCCCTAGAGGAGTGTAAACCCTTGTCGCTGGCCCTGCCTATGGACCACAAAGACTGGAAGGACGTCCATCTTACGTTCTCAGTTGGAAAGTTGGAGGCTGATATTGCCGGACGTCAGTTCGGCAAGGACCTCCCTAAGCTGTCTGACTTTCTTTTGCGAAGTGAGTTCGATACAAAAGAAAGACTGACTGCCTCAATGTCTCTTCAGACTACTCTCGAGACGATGGCAAGTGACCCCAAGGTCCATGAAATGTTCATGGTAGTGGCCAAGTCTCATCTGGCCACAGTGACGAAGGATCTTTATGGCTTCGTCAAGGCAAGGAGAGCTTGTAGGGAGTTCGTGTTTACCTCGGCTACGGTGAGGCACGAGCCAAAGAAACTAATCTCCTCCAACATTTGGGGAAAAGACCTTTTCCCTACCGACTTGGTCAAAGAAGTTGTTGATAAGGCCGCCTTGGAGAATAGAAACCCTCTCCAGAAGTGGGGCCTGGCTATCAAAAGAAAGTCTTCCCCGGATGAGGGTCCTCAACCAAAGAGGAAGACTATGAGGACTAGGCTACCGTCTCGGCCAGCCAAGCCTCTTAGACAGCAACAGCAACTGCAATTGCCATTGCCCCCAGTGCCCCAGATCGTGGCACAAACCCCGACCACTTCTTAGTGGGTACCCCAGGCCGTGTCGACACAGTCCACAGCATTCACCCCAGCGTTCGAAGGGCAGTCTACTTCCTTTCGAGCAAAGCTTAGAGGAGCAGCCAGAGGCTCGTCTAGACGCCCCTCAAGGGGAAGGGGATTCAGGGGTGGTCGTGGTCAGGAAGGCAAGACCTCAGGACGGCAGTCCAAGTGAGGTGATACCGGTAGGAGGGAGACTTCTGAAATTTCGGGATCGGTGGACCTTCGATCCCTGGGCCCACAGCCTACTCAAGAATGGACTGGGCGGGAGCTGGTACAGCACTCCACCCCCGTGCCTTCGGTTTTTCCAACACTCCACCCCCGTTATGGAGGAGTACGTTCAAGAACTGTTGGAGAAAAAAGGTGATCCGAAGGGTGAAGCCCATCAATTTCTAAGGGAGGCTGTTTTGTGTTCCCAAGAAAGACTCGGAAAAGCTCAGAGTCATTCTGGACTTGTCGCCACTCAACAAGTTCATAGTGAATTGCAAATTCAAAATGCTAACACTGCAACACATAAGGACCTTACTGCCCAAGAGGGCATATTCCGTCTCTATAGACTTGTCAGACGCCTATTGGCACATTCCAATTAGCCATCGACTCTCCCCCTACCTAGGGTTCAGGCTACAACGAAGACTATACGCCTTCGGAGCCATGCCATTCGGGCTAAACATAGCCCCAAGGATTTTTACGAAGCTTGCGAGCGTAGCTCTCAAACAATTACGCCTAAAGGGAATTCAGGTAGTAGCCTACCTGGACGACTGGTTGGTGTGGGCAGCATCCGAGACAGAATGCTTGCAAGCTTCCAGTCAAGTGATCCAGTTCCTAGAGTACCTAGGCCTCAAGATCAACAGAAAAAGTCTCGACTTTCTCCATCTCAAAAGTTCCAGTGGCTGGGAATCCACTGGGACCTTTTGTCACACCGTTTCTCCACCCCGGCGAAGAAAAGGAAGGAGATAGCGGGTTCTGTCAAGAGACTTCAAGATTCCGAAAGGATATCAAGACACGAGCAGGAGAGAGTACTGCGCTCTCTCCAGTTTGCTTCTGTGACAGACCCAGTGCTAAGAGCACAGCTAAAGGATGCAATCGGAGTTTGGAGAAGTTATGCATCAAACGCGTGAAGAGATCTGAGAAGACCGGCCGCTTCGGCTAAGTACTCTTCTCAGGCCTTGGTCCCAAGCCAGACATCTAAAGAAGTCGGTTCTTCTTCAGCCACCTCCCCCGTCGGTGACGATTCACTCAGACGCCTCGAAGGAGGGATGGGGAGGTCACTCTCATCGGAAAAAAGTCCAGGGGACTTGGTCCAAGCTATTCAAGACCTTTCACATAAAACTTTCTAGAAGTGCTCCTTACCTTAAAGAAAGTCTCCCCGCATCACTCGATCCACATAAGGTTGGTGATAGACAGCGAGGTAGTTGTGAGATACTTGAATCGACAAGGATCGAGGTCACCACCTCTCAACCAGGTGATGTTGGCCGTCTTCCGATTGGCGGAAAAGAAGAAGTGGTACCTGTCGGCAGTTCACCTTCAAGGAGTCCGCAATGTGACAGCGGACGCTCTATCCAGGTTCACACCGATAGAGTCGGAATGGTCCTTAGACGCAGGATCATTCTCCTTCATTCTGAATCAGTCCCAGAACTGCAGATAGACCTCTTTGCGACGAAAGACAACAAGAAGTTGCCCCTGTACGTGCCCCGTACGAGGACCCCTTAGCGGAAGCAGTGGACGCGATGTCCCTCGACTGGAACAGATGGTCCAAGATTTATCTGTTCCCTCCTCACAACCTTCTGTTGAGGGTCCTCAACAAACTGAGATCCTTCAAAGGGTAGCGGCAATAGTGGCCCACAAGTGGCCGAACAGCGTGTGGTTCCTCCTGGCATTGGAACTGTAGCTGAAGTTTGTACCACTACCAGATCCAGTTCTGACCCAGCGAGTCCAGAAGTCAACTGTCTGTGCTTCATTACAGAAAACCCGGACCCTGCAGCTCATGATTTTTTCTCCCTAGCGGTGAGAAAGCGTTTCGGGATTTCGAAAGCCAGTATAGACTTCCTTGAGGAATATAAGTGCAAATCTACTAGAAGGCAATATGAGTCATCTTGGAGAAAATGGGTGGCCTTTTGTCAAGGCGAAGAATCCGCAGGAGATCTTGACAGACTTCTGCTTATCTTTCTTCTCCACCTCCATGGTCAAGGGTTGGCAGCGAACACGATTTCAGCGTGTAAGTCTGCTTTGACAAGACCCATTCTATATGCCTTCCAGGTCGACCTAGGTAACGAGATCTTTAATAAAGTCCCGAAAGCCTGTGCTAGGCTCAGACCTTCAGCACCTCCAAAGCCCATTTCATGGTCTTTAGACAAGTTCTTCATTTCGCTTCTCTGTTGAACAATGAAGAGTGTGCGTTAAAGGATTTGACACAAAAAGTTATTTTCCTATTTTGCACTCGCGTCCGGGGCCAGGGTTAGTGAGATTGTAGCCTCTCGAGAGAGGCAGGTCGTGTTCAGTTCCTGGATGGGGGAGAACTGAACCTGTTTCCGGATCCTACGTTTCTCGCCAAGAATGAGTTACCCACCAACAGGTGGGGTCCCTGGAGAATCTGCCCTCTGAAAGAAGATGCATCTCTATGTCCAGTAGAATGCCTAAAGGTCTATCTTCATAGAACTTCAGACTTCAAGGGTGGTCAACTATTCAGGGGAGAAACATCAGGCTCATATTTATCTCTGAATCAACTCAGAGCGAAAATCACATATTTTATTCGCAGAGCGGATCCTGACAATACACCCGCAGGTCACGATCCGAGGAAAGTTGCCTCATCCTTAAATTTCTTTAATTGTATGGATTTTGAACATCTCCGTTCATACACTGGCTGGAAGTCTTCCAGAGTGTTCTTTCGCCACTATGCGAAGCAAGTAGAGGAACTAAAAGAGATCTGTGGTAGCAGTGGGTCGCGGTGTTAACCCTACTGTTTAACTCTGCGAGGAACAGTGGTCTTAATTGGGACGATTAATTCCAGGGTGAGTGTGTAGTTACATACTGTACTACAAACTAAGTGAGGGCACTGTGTTGCCCATCCAGACTGTTCCATTTCCGAAGGTGAACCTAGCATAAGTGCAGACATGTGTGCCGAGCGTTTCTAACGCTAATGTCATTGATTTGTAATACAGGCTTTTATGACTTTGATACCTCGGTATCTTAAAAGTGGCATCTAATGTTTTTTCTTTCAGACAAACAAGCTCTGTTTACTATCATACTTATGCTTAAAGTTTTGGGTTATCCTCTTCTTATGTATATATATATATAATTGTGGTTAACCTGTCTATTTATTGCCTGTCAATAATCTGGTTCTTGAGAACCTTGCGTCTCCTTCACCTGTGTCAATTTATTGGTATAATTGAGCATTCATTCTATGTACCTTATCTGGGATAATTCTAATAGAATTGTTCCTTTATGCAAGCTATGTTGCATTGGTTTTCCTCCTATGCGGATATAAAACCTTTGTCCAATACAAGTATTGTGCGGAGAACTGGTCGATATTTCATATTGACGCAGTGGTTCTTTACAAACTATGCTTTACTTAATATAGGGCGAGACCACTATATTAGCTTGCCTGGTATTCATACATAGGTATATGTACTCTTCGAGACTTTTCCAGAGTCTAGTAGGACTCTTCCCTGTAGGGGGCAGGAAGCTCTAACATAGTTTATAGTTAGTTGAAAAGATGTATAACGGTAACATCTTAGGTCTCTAGGTCTAGTTGACCGGGAAAAAATTACCTCCGGGGAGTACGGCACGTTCTGAGAATCCACAGATACAGTAATGCTCTGGTACACTTCCATCAGGACGACATGGCTTGAGCCCAAAAAACGGATTTTGAGCGAAGCGAAAAATCTATTTTTGGGTGAGATGGCCATGTCGTCCTGATGGACCCGCCCTTGCCTTTCTAAGAAAGGGCTGTAGGACCCCTCCCTACATACAGTATCTGTAGCACCTCGTGTACGCTACAAGGAATACAGATGGCGCCAGGATTGGCGCCAGGCACGCATACGAATCGGAGGATAGGGAAGCCTTGGGAGCGGCTCCCCTTTTTCTTTCCCGAATTCGTATCTCGCCAATCACCTCCTACGAGACGAAATCTCTGTCCAGGATGTAGATTGCTTGAGCCCAAAAATATATATATATACATACATACATATATTTGTATATATATATATATAGACATATATATATATATATATATATATATATATATATATATATATATATATATATATATATATATATATGTATGTATGTATGTATATATATATATATATATATATATATATATATATGTATATATATATATATATATATATATATATATATATATATATATATATATATATATATATATATATATATTATTTTTTTTTGACACATTCCTAGGGTCTTCTATCTCTTGATCATTATTTCATCCTAATCATTCTCTTTTATTCAGTCCTAACAACTTACTTTATAAGTAACATCCAATTAGTGAATGCAATAAAAGTACGATAAATGCTGGGAGAATTTTTCTTTGAAGAACCGATCCAATATTGACGAGGAAAAAAAAAAAAAACGTTGACCTGAAAACGAAAAAAAAAATCACACCTGCCACTCTTGGGAATCTAACATGAAGAATAAACTGTATGGGGTTTTACTAAATTTATATATAAATAAAAATATAAATAAAAAGATGAAAAAAATGCATATATAAATACTTGTACAGAAGCTTTCATATATAATTTATAGATTTTAATCGTTTGAAGATTATACATTAGATTTAAGAAATAATTGAAAGTTTCTAAAAAAATTGGATTTTTTAAGTAACCGGTGAAATTAGCGAGCTTGATGTCTCAAGGGAAAGAGAAGAAAGTCTGATCAATGACATGACATCTGATATAGTTTTCTAAATGACCTAGTAATAAAACTAAAATGAATCTTGTAATAATTTTTCTTTCAGACGAATCTAAGCCTTCTGTAGTTACTTTTGAACACTATGATTCAATGTTATATCGGGAAAGGTTAGCTATCACCAAATTTTTTCTCATATAAAAATAGACGATATATGTCAGAGACATTTTAACGGATAATAAATTTTGAAATATAAATACTACCGACAATATTGACATCTGTTGCACTCAGAAATTTTAATGATTCGTCTTCTGTTTCATCAGTGTATCGCCAGAATCAGCAAAGCAGTACTAGTCAGGGTCACTAATACTAGATTGGTTTGCTGTGACAAAAGTTTTTCTCCAACACCCATCCGCACTGGACAGCGTGTCGATGAAAACTGTCCAAACCCCAGGCATGAATGAAGACATATCTTAAGTCTTTTTCCTACTAAGGACTAGAAATGGCTGCATTTATTGTTGTTGTTTTTTTTTTTTTTTTTTTTTGTTCCTTAGTTGATATTCATAATCAGCTGAATTTAGTAATTGCCCAAATTCTAGTTATTGAAGTTATCTATATTTCATTAGTTGTAATTATCACCTTCCCAGGGTAATGGAAGATAAGTCTACCCGATTGAACACGTTCAACTGATACAATTTTGACAATGTCAGATTATTGTGAGGAAGCATTGTATTGTTTAGACTGTAAACATTCACTTAATAATATATGCAATAGGCTACTACAGGTACTAGGATTTCTTTTACTGCGTTTAAAAAACCCACAGAAATACCTCATACAATGTGTTCCATTTCCTGTTCTTCCCCCACCATGGTATGAAACGATTTCATTTTCCCCATCGAGCCACATTCTAGCAACTTTCATCCCCTCCACTGGAAAGTTCACAAGGGATGGGGGTTGGGGGTGGGTGAGGGGGGGGGGGGGCGGTAGGTTGAGGATTGTAGAAGGGGGTTTGTGTCGGGGCGGTGGGTGGAATTTCATTCCCATATTGTGGAGACAATGTGATTACTAACAAAATCTGTTGCATTTATTTCATGCTATTTAAAAGTTCCTTTATAGGATTATTTTAGTTTTGTTTCAGTAGGCTTTTATGCTTTGCAAAGCTTTCCAGGTCACGAGGTTATTAATTGTTTATAATATAAATTCGAGAAATGGCGTCTGATGTATATACAACAGTTTTTACACGGACAAACCTTTGAAGTACAGAGGGGAAAATATGCCTAGTCTGTCCATGGGGAGTATTTATTCTGTACCTGAATTAATTTGCTGTGGTATAACAATTAACAACCAGTTTTTGGTATTGATATGTCGTACAAATAACGCAATGGAAAGTTATGTATGATTAAATAAAAAAAAAAAAATAGAAAATGGGATGAAAGCAGGAAACCGGTGTCATCACCCATTATTATGTTCTATGAAATCACTTGGGATATTAGAACATTATGAAAACTGGTTAAGTTCAATTAGAAAAGACGTCAGATTTCACTCAAACTGTTAATAACGATCATTATATATTTCATTGTCTTTCTTTTCCATTAGTCTTTCCAGTTATTCTTCCAATATCTTTATCCCTCTGCTCTTTTGACCACTCATGTATTCGTAACTAAAAATTATTAGATTATACTGTGTAATTTAAAATCTTTTAGTATCCATCTTTAATTGTATATGAAAACTTAGGGGAAAACATCCCAAAATGTATTCACCACCTACAAAATAATTGATGAACTGGAAATATAGATAAGGAAAAATGAAAATTTTGGTTCAAAACATCAATACAAAAGACCAAGATGAATTATAAGGGATTTATTGCATAACTATGAATGGCACCTTAGAAAACAGCAGACTTGAAAGTAAGTATAATCACTCCGAAAGGAAGTTCCGCAACCTTGTGATACCTGCCTTACTCTTTGAATTTCCCTCGTACTAGCAGCTATAATTCTCAGCTTGCAGCACATAATGAGACTAAGCCGGCAACTTTATTCATTGTAATTTCTTGTTCTCTGTTCTTTTGAAACCTTCTCCTCAGCCAACGGCTGGTTTCCACTCCAGCACTTGAAACATGGGCTGGAAATAGATGGAATAGCGGTCATTCTGCGTGTATATTTCTGCATCTACTTTTTGCCTAAGGAACTGTTATCTTATTATTATTATTATTATTATTATTATTATTATTATTAGCCAAGCTAGTTGGAATAGCTGATCAAAGAAAGGAAATAAGGAAATAAATAAACTGGTCAAGGAACTGCTATCTTACCTCTTAATCAAGGAACTGCTATCTTACCTCTTAATCAAGGAACTGCTGCTATCTTAACTCTTAATTAAGGGACTGCTATCTTACCTCTTAATCAAGGAACTGCTGCTATCTTACCTCTTAATCAAGGGACTGCTATCTTACCTCTTAATCAAGGAACTGCTGCTATCTTACCTCTTAATCAAGGAACTGCTGCTATCTTACCTCTTAATCAAGGAACTGCTGCTATCTTACCTCTTAATCAAGGAACTGCTGCTATCTTACCTCTTAATCAAGGAACTGCTGCTATCTTACCTCTTAATCAAGGAACTGCTGCTATCTTACCTCTTAATCAAGGAACTGCTGCTATCTTACCTCTTAATCAAGGAACTGCTATCTTACCTCTTAATCAAGGAACTGCTGCTATCTTAACTCTTAATCAAGGAACTGCTATCTTACCTCTTAATCAAGGAACTGCTGCTATCTTACCTCTTAATCAAGGAACTGCTGCTATCTTAACTCTTAATCAAGGAACTGCTATCTTACCTCTTAATCAAGGAACTGCTGCTATCTTACCTCTTAATCAAGGAACTACTATCTTACGTTCTGTAAAAAGAACTATTTAATTATTACTTAATTAATGAACTGTTATCTCACTTCTTGATATCCTGATATCATGAAAATCAAATCGTTGCCTCTTGTAATTAGAAATGAATCTGAATCCAAGTTTTCTTTTTAATCTGAAACTGGTTTCTTTCTTTGATCTAAATCCTTCTGGCAATTCTTTTCAGGTCTCCTATAATCCTAAATCGAAGTGAAGCATAGTTTTTAGTGACATAAAATAGAATATTAAAATATCCAATATTACCCAGGCAAGCCGTAAGATTTATTTACAGATCTTGATAATTCGATTTGATGTCCATGGATATATCCCTACATTCTGTTCTCCAGCAGATCACATCAATAGCAAGCATATAAATTTCTGTAGTTATTAACCCTTCAGTTTCTGCTTTTGCCAAACTCTACCCACCCAAAACCAGGTGGATTCTTACTTGCAGACCACGTCCAATTAGCGGCCCTAACTGAAGAGCAGAAAAGTGCAGCCTAGAAAAATAATTTACGTTTCAACTAAAAAAGGGAGAATCGGATATATCAATAAAACCTGACATAAAAAAAGGGGGGAAAAATGTCTGACACTCTTGTTACAATCGGAAGTATCAAGTGTCGATGGTGTTCAGGGAAATTCGTAAATATCGAGAAATACCTTTATGTGCACCTACATTTATGTGCGTGCTCGAATACAGAAAATATGCTAGCAGAGGAAATCTTTTGGTTTTCAGGCCAAAATTTGGCTATTATAAAATTGAAAACTAAATGTCAAAACCAAGGATTCATTTGTATTTGTATACAACGCACACATACACACACACACACACACACACACACACACACACATATATATATATATATATATATATATATATATATATATATATATATATATAAACACATATATGTATATATATAGAAAGAAATAATTTACCAGAAAATGTTGCCACTTTTTAAATATAGAAAATTATCTGAAGGAATGCCCATAAAAGTTTAACGAGCATCAATTGCTAAATGTTCTCTAAGAGAGTGCAACAACTGGTCAGAAAAACACAACTTCTATGTTTCTTGGGATATCTTTCAACATTTCAGACATTATCTGTCCTTTCGAAGGCACAAATTCACGCACGCACACATACGCATGCATCCCCTGTTTCAAAATACGGACAAACATAAACGGAAATACATACCGAAAAATAGTTGTTATTCTCAATGCAGTGAGAAGTGAACTATGGGGAGGACACACACATGTACAAATACGCATGTACAGTAACTGTATGTTTATGTGGATAGAGTTATATGTGCATGAAAATGCACATAACTCTTTTTTAATGAGATACCTTAACGTTGTGAAGGGGTTTGAGTATCGCCATAATCAGGAAAGTTGTACTATTCATGGTCACCCATACTAGGTTGGATTAATGTGAGCGATCAGACCAGTCTCCTACCATCACCAATTCCTAGTGACCAGCGTGGCGATGAAAATTCGCCAAACCCCTAAACCCCTGCCATGAATAAGGACATGTTTCAGGCCTTTCTCCTGCAGTCGACTAGAAACGGTTGCACTTGTTGTTGTTGTTGTTGTTTTAGTGTGCATATAAATTTTCATATGTGTATAGAAGCATGTACATGGGTATGTACAGTATATATCTATGTATATGCATTTGCATGTGAGTAGATATATATTCAAATATATTGTCCTGTATTAAAATGGAACAATTTCTCAAAAACTGTCCAAGCTAACCGGATATTAATATAAAAAAGATTGTACCAGAAGGCCTAAAATCAAAACAAAAACCAGTTAGGATTCACTTTTATATTTTTCCTTTTCCCTGTGGTTCCTTTGCATCTGATAATGAAAAATTGAAATAAAATTGAGAATTTTTTAAAGGAAAAGTGGAATATATATATATATATATATGTATATATATATATATATATATATATATATATATATATATATATTTATATACATATATATGTATATATATATATGTATATATATGTATACACACACACATATATATATATAGATATATATGTATATATATATATATATATATATATATATGTATATATATATATATATATATATATATATATATACATATATATATATATATACACACACATATATGTATACATATATATATATATATATATATATATATATATATATATATATATGTATATATATACATATATACA
>NC_090733.1:101936982-101939482 GCF_036898095.1 Palaemon carinicauda | reverse complement strand
TTTCGCGCATTTAGACGTGTTTTTCATATTCAAATAAGCCATATATTTTTGATACACTAATGTCTGGATCGTTCTTCGTGGCCAAGTGGTTAAGTCACTGTCTATACAAGTTTGTTGGACCAGGGTTCGACTCCCGGCCGGTCACAAGCTCTCGTCTTTGTGTGATTTCACCTGGGGCTCTGATCCAGAGGTCGTTAAGAGAATCCAGACATTAATGTATCAAAAATATATGACTTATTTGAATATATATATATATATATATATATATATATATATATATATATATATATATATATATATATATATATATATATATATAAATATATATATACATACATATATATAAATAGATAATTAGTTAGGCATTCATGATGAATAGAGTTATCACCAGTACTGTAATCAACTGTAATATGCAATCAGCCAAAGTATGAAATGTGGCTGAAGAGTGCAAAGCCTGGCTCATTCTCGCTAGGCCTGGATCAATATAATCCAAGAAAATATTTGCGTTTATTTGTAATAGATTAATAAAATGGCAGAAAAAGGATTTTTATTTCCGTGTAACTAGAATATCAATACGTAAGTAAAAAGGATCAACAGCAAATATTCACTATCATTATTCCAATGTCTATTGGTTAGTTATGGTTGATGGTTGTCAAAGTTAATGGTATAGGAAATATGTTGCTGGGATATTCTTATGAAATGAACTGAAGATATTATGGCCAAACAGAAATGAAAGTATTTTCATTTTGAAAAATTGCCTATTTATGTCACCGTATATGCAAAAAAAAAGAAATGGTCCTATATCGAGAATTATATATAATAGATGAATATTAAGAACAACAGAATGGGTCCCTAGATATTGCAAAAAGAAGATCTGGAAGGAAGAAAAGACGATGGATTGATGTGCTATGAAAATTTTCGGGTATACACTGGCATAGAAAGATCATAAACCGACGCGAAGGAAAACACATTTCTGAGGCCTTTGTCCTGCAGTGGACCATTAACGGATGATGATGATGACGATGATAATGACGATGATGGTATCTACTAGATTATCTAAAAGAATAAAAGAACTGGAATCCACCAGGAAAACAAAAACAAAAGTTAAACGTTAACTTCTAAGATTTATCAAGCGTACTCAAATTTGTCTCCTAGAGCTATTCACACTACAATAAATGATAGTAATGAACGAAATCATACGAGGTTAGTACATCGTTTCCCGGGCAACATAGACTCTTGAGTCTTTTGAAAGAAAATTAAAATAGCTTTGTTATGTTTTTATCTGAGGATTGTTTTCTCTCTCTCTCTCTCTCTCTCTCTCTCTCTCTCTCTCTCTCTCTCTCTCTCTCTCTCTCTCTCTCTCTCTCATCTTTAGAATTGATCCACCCTTAAACTTTCATCCACGGGGCAACTACAGCAGAAGGTTTTTTTTTTTCTGTCTGTCTGTCTGTCTGTCTGTCTGTCTGTCTCTCTCTCTCTCTCTTTTCCCCTTCTTTCATAAGTACGAATATATCTAAAAAGAGACGTCTCCCATTCTTGCTCTCTCTTCATGCATGACCTTATCCTCATCTACTGTATATCTCTTCCCACCATCTCTCACCTGTCCTTTTCCATATTTCAGAGATGAATCAAAACACTTCTCCTTCTATTTATCACCCGACCCCATACCTCTTACCCTTTTCATCCAATCTCTATCTTTTCCACAAAATTTTCTAAGCTCCTACATTTTATTTAGAATATAATTTCCCTTTGGCTACTAATTAGGAGAAAGTGATCTTCTTGGAGAGCTCTCACTGGAAACTCTGTTCCACCGTTTGGAAGATAATTAACGCAGGTAAACAATTCTACGTTGCCAGGTTCTTTTCATCGCTGTCTTCTGATACAGCTGCCCTGTGGAGCAATGTTTACGGTCTGGGGAATACTAAGATGAGAGAGAGAGAGAGAGAGAGAGAGAGAGAGAGAGAGAGAGAGAGAGGAGAGAGAGAGAGAGAGAGAGAGAGGAGAGAGAGAGAGTCTTCTACTGCCTTGTAGAAGCAAGTCTAAGTGTTAGAATAACAGTACGTTTCGGGCTTGAAGAATCCTAAGGATGAGAGAGAGAGAGAGAGAGAGAGAGAGAGAGAGAGAGAGAGAGAGAGAGTGAGAGAGAGTCTTCTGCTGCCCTGTGTAAAGCAGTAGTATAAGATTTAGAGGATGTAAGAGAGAGAGAGAGAGAGAGAGAGAGAGAGAGAGAGAGAGGAGAGAGAGAGAGAGAGAGAGAGAGTCCTCTGCTGCCCTGTGGAAGGAATTCTAAGTGTTAAAGGATTACTAAGTTTAGGGCTTGAAGATTCCTAAGGATGAGAGAGAGAGAGAGAGAGAGAGAGAGAGAGAGAGAGAGAGAGAGAGAGAGAGACAGAGTCTTCTGCTACCCTGTGTAAGGCAGTCTAAGAGTTAGAGGAATACTAAGTTTAGGGCTTGAAGAATCCTAAGGATGAGAGAGAGAGAGAGAGAGAGAAGAGAGAGA
>NC_090733.1:101927641-101932641 GCF_036898095.1 Palaemon carinicauda | reverse complement strand
AGTAGCAGTAGTAGTAGTAGTAGCAGTAGTAGTTGTAGTGTATTTCCTTAATATCATAATTGTAATAATAATAATTATTTATATTATTATTATCATTATTATCAATATTATTATTATCATCATTATTATTATTATTATTATTATTAGCATTATTATTCATATCATTATTATTATTATCATTATTAATTTCTTTTTTTTTACTTTCTATATAGCGAATATTATTATCATTATTAATTTCCTTTGTTATTATTACCTATATTGCCAATGTTATTATTATTATTACTATTATTATTATTATTATTATTATTATTATTATTATTATTATTATTGTTATTATTATCATTATTAATTTCATTTTTATATTTTCTATATAGCAAATATTATTATCATTATTAATTTATTTTGTTATTATTACCTATATTGCCAATGTTATTATTATTATTATTATTATTATTATTATTATTATTATTATTATTATTATTATTTTTAAGTAACATAAGAAGTACAAAACCCAGTTACAAACTCAATACGGTCTATCTTAAGATACACGTGAAACATTTAATACGGTAGTTCTGCTACAGAAATCCATCTCGTAGCAGCGAACATGAAAGCAAGGCAGCCTGTCTTCTTCAGACACAATAGAACAAGATGTGTAATTTCAATCGGGGGAACTCGTCTCAACGCCAGTAAAACCGTAAACTTATAATAGAGCTGTCATCTACAAACATTTTTCAAATCGGTTTCCAGATGCAATTGGAGGAACTCCATGAAGATGAAATTTTAATTTTGTATTGTTTAAAATGGAAGCCTTGTATGGTGTGTTTTACCGCTTCTCTAGAAAAACAGATTTGTATCCAATTTAAATACAGTAGATAGGAAGTGAGATACATATAATGAACAGTTTTACTGTATCTAACTCCAGCACAATAGATTTGATATCCTATATTTTGTTTAAGTGAATTTATCATCTGTATTCTTTCTTTCTTTTCCCTATCATCGGTTTACTCAACATTGGCAGCTATAATCATTATTATTATTTATCAGTGTACGTGACCCTTCAAAAATAACGGCTAAATATTTAGAAATATGCACACACACACACACACACACACGCATGCACGCACGCACCACCCTCAAACCAGGTGTGACTACTCTTTCTCCCAGCTATCCGAGGGATGGGAGAGACCGAGTAGTTATACGTCTGGCAATGCCACTGAGCATCACAAAATATATACAGTATATATATATATATATATATATATATATATATATATATATATATATATATATATATATGTATGTATATATACACATATATATGTATATATATACATATATATGCATATATATATATATATATATATATATGTGTGTGTGTGTGTATATACATACTGTATATATATATATATATATATATATATATATATATGTGTGTGTGTGTGTGTGTGTGTGTGTATATATACATATATTTATATATACACACATAAACATAATATATACACACACTCACACACACACACACACACACACATATATATATATATATATATATATATATATATATATATATATATATATATTATTTATTTATTTATCATTATACGTGGCCCTTCAAAAATAACGGCTAAATATTTAGATGTATGCAGACATACGCACACGCACCCTCCTTACACCAGGTATAACTAATCTTTCTCCCATATTATATATATACATATATATATACATATATATATATATAAGAGAGAGAGAGAGAGAGAGAGAGAGAGAGAGAGAGAGAGAGAGAGAGATACTATCTTTTTAAAATATTCGATTCCTTTCTTGTATATATATATATATATATATATATATATATATATATATATATATATACATATATATATATATATATATATATATATATATATATATATATATATATATATATATATACATATATTCTTGCTTATAAGATAATGAATATTTCTATGGAAGAGAATACGAACATTGCTTTTATAAAAATACAGACTTCCTTCTCACAAGAATTTCGTATATATCTTAACACGACTTCCAGCCAGATAGGAGCAGGTAAGGTCTTGTCTCCAGCGAGTAAAATCAATTTACAGGGGAAGCAGCCCCGACATTCTTAGAATATCATCTTTCTTTTTCTATTTAGATTTCCTTTTCTTTTTCACCTTTCCGTCTCTTTAATTAAATAACTGTTCCAACTGGCTTGAAATATGTTTCCTATTTCATCATGAAGAAAACTGGTATTGCGCGACAGCTGTAAAAGATTTATTTATTCATTCGTTAGTTTGTTTTCTTCCTTTCCTCGCTGGTTTATTTTTCCATGTTGGAGCCCTTAGGCTTATACCCTCTTGCTTTTCCAACTGGGGTTGTAACTTACCTAATAATAATAATAATAATAATAATAATAATAATAATAATAATAAGAGTGAAATGTTTTTCTTTAAGAATTTAAACATTATAATTTCAGTTAGAAATTATTCTATACACTGGTGTCCATAGCCAAAACTGTCTTTTAAAGAGCTGGTAAGTTTGTTATAGACTTAAAGAAAACTATGATCTAAATAACGATAATAGTAGTTGGGCTAGAACTACAAGTTCTAGGTATCAATTTTTTCCATCCCTCAAGAAGCTTGATAAATTCTGCTTAGAATTTTTATGTTTAGACAGGTTTTATTATCAGTAGCGAATGAAAAATAAATCGGTTATATTGCAACGGCTATTTTGTTGAAATATCCGCCATCTATAATTTGATTTACTTCAAGCATCTTCAATTTTCTATATATCAACATTCTTTAATTTTCTCTTTATCCGCCATCTTGCATTTTCTTTGGATCGTCAGAATGACGCAAACATTTCATAATCTTCTTTTATTTTATGATATTTCGGATGTTTTAGATTTTCTTAATTTTTCTTTTTTTATGGATTTTTCTAACGTTAGGATGACGCATTTGCCTTATTTATTTTCCATTGATCTGAATTAAACAGGAGTGAATTAACCAAAAAAACTACAGGAAACAATAGATTAAATGCAGTTACTGAGATGTATAAAAAACTAGATGAATTATGAAAGAAAAACTTGTTCCTCAAGACCAAAACACTATTATTATTATTATTATTATTATTATTATTATTATTATTATTATTATTATTATTATTATTATTATTATTATTATTATTATTATTATTACTTGCTAAGCTACAGCCCTAGCTGGAAAAGTAGGATGCTATAAGCCCAGGGGTCCCAACAGGGAAGATAGAACGAATTGGTTAGAATTGGCGAGGCTTGAAATCACGACAGGAACATTGAATACTAAAGTATTTACATTATGCTGATATATTACCTTTAATATTGGTTACAAAACGCAATTAGTGTACAATATTATCGCAAATAAGTACTGTGTTACTGAATCAGTGAAAACGTTTCTTTGCCAATAGACTAAACAACGATGCAGGTAGCTTTCTGTTCTCACAGTGTTTGCTAAACTATAACAGTATAAGCTTTTATTTTTTACATAAATTGTCATCAGAATAGTGTAGTGTAGCACTTTCCTGTCAATTGAAAAATTATATTTTTCCTTTTGTATTTTTACTGTACATTTCTTTTTATAATTGTGCACTTCATGAACCTTTTGATTGTATCATTGCCTTTTCTTTTTTGTTTCAGAGAGCTGAAATAGATAAATTGGGATATAATAGGATTAAGTGAAATTAGAAGAACCAGGAAATCTTATATTGAATTAAAAGAGGGGCATATATCTTGCTTCATAATTGCGTGCAATAATCTCTATAATTGTAATTTCCCCACGTAACTATCATTCATGGTTTTCTATAAAGTAAATTCCTGGATTTTCAATTGTCATTACCTGAATATGAATGATAAAATCACACCAAATAAAAAGAAGGAATATAATTTTCAACATCATTCCCTTTAGTTATGTGTTCCTTATGAATCAATCAGCTCTTTTTAAATATAAATGTAATGTTCTTGTTCTCTGACAATTATTTCACAAGATAAATATGTTGTTCCTAAAGATGGCTTCCACCATGCAAAATATCTTTTGCTATTTAGAGTATTTTCTCTCCGAAGAACTTTCTATCATTTATTTTATTACTATTTGGGATGAAGACTCGAAGTCACTGACATTTCACTTATGGCTTTTATGAATGAGTAGACTACAGTGTAATTTCAGACCTCTACCAACGTTATATGAATTGATATATGCATGTATGAAGAACTTCCATACTTTGCGACTATAAATGGAACAATGCACTCTCTTTATCTCACACACACAAGTACACACACATGGACACACTGTTTAGAGAGAATAAATATTTGAAAAATATTCAAATATTTATTCCTGAGTGCTTTAGATAGCTTCTTTCTTTGCATCTTGTGGACTTTCAAAAAGAAAAACCTCTGTATAACTCACCTAATTCTATGAATGAGTAAAAAAGAATAAAAAACGATATTGTGGATTTTCACAAAGAAAAATCTGTTTATAACTCGCCTAATTCTGGGGGTGTGTCAAACAGAATAGAAAACAGTATATTCAATTACAAGAAAATCAACGTGAATTGAATTACACACGAGCATGTCGAATTCCATATCTACTTCTGATTCAATTCTACATTAATTACGCCAGGTATGTCGCAGAGAAGTCTGTACATTCTAGGAAAACAATTATTCCTGGAAACTGTACACATATTCGATTCACTGGAACCACCTTGTTAGCAGGTTGTCTTTTCACAGCGATTTTCAAGAGTATCGTAACACATTTCACATCCAATCTTCATATAAAACATCTTAGATATATTGTATATAGGACGGAATAAGATATCGTTTGCCATCCCTTTCACTTCCCTACAATCCCATCTCAGAATCTGGTATTCAGAAACAATATGGGATTCCTCCTTTAGCATAGCTATGGAAATTTGGTCCCATTAGGAAAATAATCCAGAATTCTTCTAAGTAGGTCATCCAATTATTTTGGCTT
>NC_090733.1:101905141-101920141 GCF_036898095.1 Palaemon carinicauda | reverse complement strand
TATTATTATTATTATTATTATTATTATTATTATTATTATTATTATTATTATTATTATTATTAGCTAAGCTAAATTATTTTCCCTGTTGGAGCCCTTGGGCTTATAAGATACTATAAGCCCAAGGGCTCCAACAGGGAAAATAATGCAGTAAGGAAAGGAAATAAGGAAACAATTAAAATATTATGCCCGAGTGTACCCTCAAGAAAGAGAACTCTATCCCAAAACAGTAAAACACCATGGTACAGAGGCTATGGCACTACACAAGACTAGAGAACAATGGTTTGATTTTGGAGTGTCCTTTTAGAAGAGCTGCTTACCATAGCTAAAGATTCTCTTCTACCATAAGGTTAGCAAACAGCCTTCTTATTTCAGATAAACAGAATAAGAAGTCGTCAGTGTCACTCTCTGCTATTATTCGTTTATCAGTATAATCACTCATTCTGTCAAAGGTCAGTGGTTTGAAAATCAACTTTAGTCAGTTTGTGATTCACGAGGGCCATTTTTGAGCCCTAATTTTTATCCATTTATTATTCAGTATTTTATCTAGGGCCAATCTAATTTTGACACATGG
Organism: Palaemon carinicauda; assembly: GCF_036898095.1. Lineage (NCBI taxonomy): Eukaryota > Metazoa > Arthropoda > Malacostraca > Decapoda > Palaemonidae > Palaemon > Palaemon carinicauda. The sequence goes on along the minus strand of NC_090733.1, from coordinate 101,919,570 downwards.
TGAACTGTTGGAATTAAGTCTCAAATATCATCAATATTATATAGAATTATCCACTGAAACCAAATTAAATGACTTCATAAAAATTGAGAGAGAGAGAGAGAGAGAGAGAGAGAGAGAGAGAGAGAGAGAGAGAGAAAAATGGTCTCCATGTTTTCAAAACGCTTTTAAACCAATATGACCGACCGCATCATTTGAATCCTTATACACACACCAAAAATGTAATTTTCCTCCTTTTTGGGGGTGGAAAAGCCACTGTTGCGAAACGAAAATTAAAAGAGAGAGAAAAAAATTGGTCAAAAAATGGCAGTGGCAGTCGGTTCCCCATCATGGCGGAGGGATGGTGGCTGTGGATTTTCTCTTTTATTTTTTTGTTTTTTATTTCCGACGGACAGGTACTCCATCTCTCTCTCTCTCTCTCTCTCTCTCTCTCTCTCTCTCTCTCTCTCGCTGATGATGATGAAGGGAAGGGTGAAAGGTCACTTGGCTCTACGAGGCTTTCGATGCATTTTATCTTTAACTAAACCAACCGCCAACCCCCCCCCCCCCTACCCCTAGCAGACAGACCCAATTCCGGCTCAGGAGTTCTGAGGACGATCTTTTTTGTCTGTTTTCTTTATTTCCTCTCGTTTCCAAGTGTGGTTTTCCTGAAAAAAAAGGAAAATAAAATCTCGGTTTTGTATTTCTCTTTCATGAGTGAACGGTTTTGAAGCATTCGTCACTCATTCCATGGTATTCATTAATCTTTATGGATTCACATTCATTCCGCACTTTCTCTGCATTGTTTTCCTAAGTGATTACTGCCATTATATAAAATTTTAAATTCATGAACTTATCTTTATCGATAATATCTCTGTAAACACATCGCTTTTAGGGATTTAAATTGGAGGTCCTTTTATTTTTTATCAATAACAAACGATATCGGTGTCAATGACCTTCGATGTCAGAAATGAAAAAATAGTCAAAATCAATCAAATAATCTTTTTGATACAATGTTTTTAAAAAGGCAGGTTTTTTTTCTCATAGTTGGATTGTAGGATTTACTATATTAGGAAAGGACATTAAATGTAAATCGAAGTTTTGACATAACAAAACGATAAGACGATTGAATGCCAACATATCTTATGATAGGGGATGATAAAGAACTGCTGAAACTAATGTAATAGTTTGAAAGTGTTAACAAAGGAACATTTCATTGATATATATATATATATATATATATATACATACATATCTACATATATATGTATGTATATATATATATGTATATTTTTGCATATATATATATATGTATATATATATATATATATATATAAATATGTACATATATATATATATATATATATACACCTTATTATAGAAACTAACCCATGAAAGGGACAGATCTTCTAGGCAGTTACCCTACAAATGTTTGTTTAACCTAAATGATAATAATGATAATAATAATAATAATAATAATAATAATAATAATAATAATAATAATAATAATAATATTAATAATAATAATAATAATAATGATAATAATATGTGATTTTTTGTTATTACAGGAGTTCATCTGTTACTTTTTCTCTGAAACTATAAATTGTTTATAACAAATCATGCTGGCATAGCTCTCTCTCTCTCTCTCTCTCTCTCTCTCTCTCTCTCTCTCTCTCCTTTTATTTGACCCACCAAACTAATTAAACATGATAAACAACAAGACACAAATATCCCTCATTCATTTACTACAGATGAAGATCATTCTATACATAAAAGCATACCTACATCTATATATGCATTTATACCATTATACTTACAAAGTTAAAGTCACAACGACCCATGTATACACTCCTATGTAATGCCTAAGTGTCAAACATGGACCGGAATAAAACCATCATTTACAACCCTGCATCCATGTATTATTACAGTGGGTTCATTCACGAGACAAAATTGCAAAATATGAACATAAGTCATGCAGCCGACCTGACACCAAAAAATCTCCCCTGATGGATTGTGTTCGGGACGATCGCTATATCATCTTGGAGAGGGGAGGGCGCACTTCCATGTAGAAGGATTGCTTGATTAATGAACGAGGTTTTTCTGTATGCAGATGCTATGATCAATGTTAACATTCGTTAGGGTATATCGCATTTTAATGCTTTTTACGCAAGTTCATTTCTTCGTTGTAGCGTTGTCTTTTAAATCAATTTTAGTGGGAATAGTCATATTTCTGCGTTTGAATTTCTTTATTTTATTCATCCATGTAATATGAATATATTGTAAAACATTGTAGCATTATTCTTATAAAGTAATTAGAGCCTAGAATGAAACCCAATCGCTTCAGGAATTTGCTGAATATTTGTGACTAGTGTACGTGACCCGTTAAAACTGACAGCTAAATATGTAGATAGATATGCACAAATACACACACACACACACACATACAGACTCAACAATTCCCACCTCCTTCCCCTTTCCTAGCTACGACAGGCTTGTTAGGTAATTTCTACGAGATTGTAGTTTATGAGTGGTTGCGGCTCAGCGTGACAGGATATATATATATATATATATATATGTGTGTGTGTGTGTGTGTGTGTACCTACATATGCATGTATGTATTTATCTATGTATATAAATTATACACACATATATATACATATATATGTGTGTATATATCTGTGTATGTGTATGAATATATATATATATATATATATATATAAATGTATATACATATATATGTATATATGTATATATTCATATATATACATATGTATATACACATATATATATATATATATATATATTCATATATGTATATATATATATATATACAGTATTATATGTATATATATATATATAGAGAGAGAGAGAGAGAGAGAGAGAGAGAGAGAGAGAGAGCATTGTTCTTTACTATACAACGAAGATAATGCAATAGAGAAGTATAAAGACAATAATATTCAGCTTTGAATTAGTAAATCAGTGCACGTTATAGTATCTCAAATTAATTCGGTAACCACAAACCGGAGAATAGATACTGATTCATCCATTTAAATGATAGTTAACACAGGAGGTAATCGCATCACAACACTGGAATAGCTATATCCGGAGGCAGACAATAGTTCAACATCTACAAACTGGATATCAGAATTGGATCATCAGATTCATTACTCTATAACTGGAAATTCAATACCATAACAATTCAGATGCTGTTTTTGTTTGGGGAATAGCAAGGTCAACGTATTTCAGATTGTATTAGTTAGTGTTTGCGTCATATTAAAATACATATTAAGATTTGGTTAAAACTTAAGTCAGGATAATGAGCTTGATTGACTTCTACATATAATTCTTGCTGATGATTGTGACCAAACACGGGCTCTAGCAATCATGCAATCCGTAGGTGTAGAGATTATGTTAGTTTGTTGGTAATTAAGGTTGATAGGGTAAAGGATATGCAGCAACTTTTATTCATTTACTTTTCAATATACTTTTTTCTTTTATTGGAGCTACAAGGAAACAGCAATTTTGATATTCCATCTTTCCTGTTGTTTTGTTCACCTGATGAGCTGTAACAATATTTCCAAGACCACAAGAGGAAGTTTAACTTTAAGTCTTTATTTAAAGGTTTTAAAGGCCACTCATGAATGGCAGAGGTAAGGGACAGAAACATTGCCCTATCGAACAGGACAATGTCCTAGAGACTGACCATATATCATATGATCAGCGCCCAACCACCCTCTCCACCCAAGCTAGGACCAGGGAGGGCCAGGCAATGGCTGCTGGTGACTCAGCAGATAGACCTGTAAGCTCCCCAACCCCCTCAACCTTAGCTCACCAGGATGGCAAAGTTGCAGACACTAATGGCACTAACGAGACTGAGCGGGATTCGAACCCCTGACTAGCAAACACCAGGCAGAGACGTTACCAATCAGGCCATAATTGACTGAAATGTATCGAAAGTTTCAACTTTATCAAGTTACAAGTTGAAGAAAGACGTTAGTTCATAATTCTAGAATCTCAATATTGCATTGTTTATATTTTGAAAAAAAAATGTTCTTCTGAGTAACTAAAAAAAAACCTTCCCGGGCCATTGGTTCAATGCTATCATTTATTTAGCGTGAATGCATTATAAAGGTTTCTAAGCGTATAATGGTAGGGCCTGGAGTAGAACATTAACTATTATTAATATTCCAATATTTAGAACATATTAACATAGATAATCCCATCTGATCATTATTAGAAATAATATGTATAGTAACTCTTTTTAATTTTAAGCATTTATGATAATATGAATACGAAATGATAATGATTTAAAGTACCACTTAGATCAATTTTGTCAGATATTCAACTTGTAATATAAACTATTTTAAAATTATTAGTATACTATTCGTGTATTCGATAGTAATGGTAAACTATCCCTCATAATTTTGCAAGGGACTAATAAAAAAAAATGTCTTTGCTTTGAAATAACAGATATATCGATACACATCCCAATATTTTCCAGAAAGAAATAAAACTATCTGTGACCACAAAACAGACCTCAGGAGGAAATACAGTTTTTTCCTGACATGGGCGAAATGACTAAAGTTTCTGACTCTGCTTGCAGACCTCTGCCTCAACCTTTCTCTCTCCCAGAATCAAGCAAAATTTGCATGCTTTGTATACACGTCCTTGGGCTTGTTGATTAAACCTGTTGCTTGCGCCGTGCATGCCAGACAGCAACAAGTTTATTGCGAGCAATTCTTCTCCATGGTACCAGGGTGAACTGTCCCAGTGTCTGGAAAAAAAGACAATCTCTCTCTCTCTCTCTCTCTCTCTCTCTCTCTCTCTCTCTCTCTTTCCAGTTATTGATTATTGATATTTCTCTATTTTGTTTCTCTCTACAAAATTGTACTGCATATTTTCTGATTTGCAATACGTTCCCTCTCGTTAAAAATTTTGCTGCATATTTTCTCTGATTTTCTCTCTCTCTCTCTCTCTCTCTCTCTCTCTCTCTCTCTTGAAAAAATTGTAGTGCATATTTTTTTCTGATTTGCGAATTTTCTTTGTACTGACAGCCAACAACGTTCCAAAACTCGTCGTTTTGCCAAATGGTACCAACGCAAAGAATGCAAATGGAGAAGCCATAACAGATTTTTTCGAGCCACTGAGGTAAAACCGAGTGAGTAATAACATAACTTTTTGGTTATTGTTATTTCAAGAAGTTTTTTTTATTTCTGCTTCGTTGGAATTTGAACCTTTCTAGCATTTGGTGTACAATTGCTCGTCGATTTCTCCCTAATTTACCGTCAATTGTCTTAGTGTTCCACCTCATAAGATGTGTTATTGTTATTATTAATATCATTATTTTCATTACTAGTATTATCATCATTATTAAAATGAAGTTGCATATAAAGGATGCTAAATAGATAAGAACGTCAAGAGGGAAAATTATTCAGCCTGTAAAGAGGTATTGAGAACAAAATAATTAATCATATACAGCAAAACCATAGAAAACTGAATAAAATCAAGACAACTTAGTTCTGTTGATTATGAAGACAGAGTAAACATGTTTCAAGTTTTAATGTCAGTCCCAATTCTCAAATTTCTGGAAATGGACGCTTTAGAGTAGGATTTAAAATTAAAATTATCATACTTTCAACTTCCAATAGCCTAATCGAAATAAATAAAAACTATATCCAATATGTAGCTCTAGAATATGGATTTGGAGAAAAGGGTAAAAACATCAAAGGAAAGTATATGCAGTGTCACTTTATTTTGCTTGGAAATATATATATATATATATATATATATACATATACATATATATATAATATATATATATATATATATATATATACATTTATATATTTATGTATATATATATGTGTGTGTGTATGTGTGTGAATAAATGTGTATATTTGTGCCTTGTTTTTTTTTTCTTTTATAAATATGACGATATTTATTGTGCAAAGCTTTCATTCCCTATATATGATTTATTAGAATAAAAAAAAGTGAAAAAGAACATTTAAAGAGCGACACATAAGTAGGTTTAAAAAACCACCTCATTTTTCCGTGAGTGAATAAACTAATTTTTCTAGTAATATAATTTTGTTAACACATAAGAAAGGGAAGTTATTTTTCTTCTCTCAAATATTTATGTATTCATGTTTCAATTGAAAAGACAAAACTAATAACACATCGCTCAATCATGAAGACGAACGTCCTTTCCCACAAACAAAGTAAAAACTAGAAAAGCAAACTGAGAGTGCAGACCTCCGCCACAGCAGCTTATTTCTCGAAACCAGCTTGCCTTTCCCAGAACCAATTTAGACCGTAGGCGTATTTGAAGTCTGTGTGACAACCATGTACAAACTTGGGGTTAAGGCTAGAGCTAATTTGGTCAACGTTTTGCTCTACCTTGACCTTGACCTTCGACCTAGGACTTTTAAAGTTGAATCACTTCTACGTTTCAACATAGCAATTAATCCATTAAAGTTTCACTACTCTATGAGTAAAATTGTGGTCAGGAAATTGTTCACAAAACAAACAAGGCAGACACACAGACAAACGGACAAACGGACCAACAGGGGCGAAAACATAACCTCCTCCCAATTTTATTATCGGAGGTAAAAAAAACATCGTAAAAACTAGATTTCATCAATGGCTGCCCTAAACAGTAACGAACATTTGATGGCGGGATCCGTGAAACACATAAGTAAAAAACTAATAAAGCAGTGATTATATCTCAAACTCTTAGCGAACGAAAAAATCACGGGACCAAAGCCTCTGCTAATTCAAAATGACTATTTTTCTTTCAGGCAGAGATTATTTTTGATGCTCTCGGAATATGGCCTTCGTACCAAAAAAAAAAATAAGAAATAAAAATAGCCTGGCAAATGCATTCAATGAAAAGCCTCTTACGGAAGGGGGTATATCCCTTAACATATATTGCTCGAACGAAAAAAAAAAAAAAGAATTTATACAAAATATATATTGGGAAGGGGACTACTATATTTATATAAATGTGTTTACCTCGGAATATATAATCTATAGAAGCGGGAATTTTAATAATACCTCAGCTCTTCGCTAAAAGCAGTGAATGGCTGATAAAAGGGGAAACAAGCGCTGAAAGAGAAGGGGAAATGATGAAGAAAAATAGGAATGTGCAAGAGATGGAAACAGATGTACGCATGAACGAGAAAAAGTAGAGGGTGGAATAGCATATATATATATATATATATATGTATATATATACATATATATTTATATATACATATATATATAATATATATATTTATATATATATATATATGTTTGTGTATGTACACATATAAATATATATATATATGTGTGTGTGTGTGTGTGTGTGTAGGTGTGCGTGTGTGTGTAAGTACATATGTTATGATAATTTTGAAAATTTTTAACAAAATGTTCGCCCATTATGCAAAAACACCAGATCTTGGTCACTTTGCAAAATGACCTAAATATCTCGACATTTGCAAAAGGACCAAGATTTTGGTCCATTTACAAAATTCTCAGTATCATCGTTGGCAAGGGTATAAAATATCCAATCAGTAAGTAAGTTAGGTTGGGTTAGGTTAGGTTAACTACTCGTAGATTGGACATTTTGTAACCTTACCAACGACGATACTGATTATTCTGTAAATAGACCAAAATCCGGGCCTTTTGCAAAATGTCGAGATATTTAGGTCATTTTGCAAAGTGACCACGAGTTTACTCTTTTTGCATAACGGCCGGGCATTTTGTAAAATGACCAATTTTCCAAAATGACCATAACATATGCATATATATATATATATATATATATACTGTATATATATATATATATATAAATACACACCACACACGTATATATATACATACATATATATATATATATATATATATCAACCACAATGGCATTTAATACCGAATTCAATCTTTGGAATATATACCACTGGAATTCATTTCATGGTGATAGCTTCTGGCCGGGCAGAGATTCGAACTCGTGCCTATTCAGCCGAAAACCATGCAAGCGAGAACTCTACCAACTGAGCCATCAAGAGAGATATAAGTTTATGACAAGTCACCGTACATATTCCTGTCAAATTCAGGAATTTTGAAATAAACCCATCTCCACTATGATAGCTGAATTGTGAGTTTGCAACACGTGGTTATTTATGATGAATATATAGCACTAACACTCGTGGTTTCAATCAATGTAAATATCAACCACAATGGCATTTAATACCGAATTCTATCTTGAGAATATATATCCACTGGAATTCATTTTAAAATGAATTCCAGTTGATATATATTTCCAAGATAGAATTCGGCATTAAATGCCATTGTGGTTTATATTTACATTGGTTGAAATCACGAGTGTTAGTGATATATATATATATATATATATATATACATTTATATATATGTGAGTCTGTATGAGTGTGTAAGTGTGTGTATATATGTATATGTAATCAATCTGGAATATCCATAATCTTCTGGCTAAAGAGGATAAGAATGTAGACCCCATTCAATACTGAAAATACCTAAATTAATTCATCCAGAACAGACATCCTTCATTACTGAAATTATATATAACTACGCACCGTATATTATCCCTAATACAAAAACAATTATAAAACCAGTAGTCATGGAATCTTTCCTCTTGCATGTACATTTACAACGACATACGCGTTCTATTATCATCTTTATTTACATCTAACATTTAATACAATGGAAACTAATGTCAACCAAAGTGAGGATCGTGCGCAGCTAAGTCCTTGCCACATTGGTTATTCAAGCAGATGGAATGTAAGTAGGTATGACTTGTACGTGTTGCGGTCTCTTGCTGTTGAATCTCTTGTCCAGTTTCGTCTACCTTTCAGTTATAAATCAGTCGTTAGAGCTGCAGCTGAGGATTTGCTATCAATTACTAATCCTAATAATAGTGTAACTTAATTAACATAGTAGTCTGTTATAAATTTGAGGAAAATGGGTGTAGGAACATAAGAACAATACTTTCCCTGATATACTTTTGATTTCAGAGTACTGTTTCTCTTGCGTATTCCTGTCGAAATAAAAAAAACAAATAATCACAGTGTAACTTAATTAATAAAGTTGCCATAAACATAATATTAACCCAAAGATGTTCTTTAATTTAAGAGTGCTGTTGCATTTATGCATTCTTGTTGAAATGAAAACACACTGTTATGCCCAGAAGTAAATAAATATATAATTAAATAAATGTTTAGAACGTACGCGATAAATAAGGGTAACAGCTGCGCACTGTTCACAATTCACGACACATTTTTTTCTTTCTTTATTCTTCATTTTTTTCCGTGGAATGGCGTTGCATTAGATTACAAAATATAACTCAGAATATTCTGCTTCAACTTTCAGGAGAGCAAAACTGTTGGAAAACCTCCGTGAATGCTTTTCTTCTCTCTTTTCTTTTTCCGCAAAAACGCACAGGTATATATATATATATATATATGTGTGTGTGTGTGTGTGTATGCATATATGTATATATTTATATATGTTTGCCGTGTGTGTGTATACATATAATATATATATATATATATATATATAAAAGCTCTGATAAATGCAGAATATTTATGGGTGAAAAATATTTCGTATTCAATTCCCACTTAGAGTACATTTTGAAAAATACATCAAATGTTTCAGAAGTAAGAGTTGTAACCGATGGTTGGGACTCTCTCTCTCTCTCTCTCTCTCTCTCTCTCTCTCTCTCTCTCTCCTAGCGTCAGGTCAAGAAGTGGAAGGTAGTGTCCCTTCAAGTTGCATCAAATCATGCGCAATATCTCTCGCAACCAGGTAATGCTTTTCTCCATGTGACCTTTTACGTCAATAATTCTTAGAAAAAAAAATAAAAAAAAAATTTACTAAAAAGAATGAAGAGCTCTTTAGGGGAAATGTAATAATGTGTTGTCAGGATGTAAATATGTTAGAGTATCTTGATGTAAAAGCAAATGTCTTAATAAATAATATTTTTCTTTTTTTTTAAGATTAGTCTTAGACTTTCTACAACATTATTTCAAGATGTTTTTGCAATTAGGAGTTTATAGTTTGGAAAAAAAACTTATTAGAATTAGGTGCACTATATATATATATATATATATATATAAAGAGAGAGAGAGAGAGAGAGAGAGAGAGAGAGAGAGAGACAGACAGACAGAGAAAATGCAGGAAATCAGACAAATTTTCCAACCAACTTACATTTATAAGGGTAAAGAATTGAGAGAGAGAGAGAGAGAGAGAGAGAGAGAGAGAGAGTATGTGTGTGTGTGTTATGTAGAAAGACAGACAAAAGATATTCAGATCAACTCACAATTATAACTAAGGAATTAACAATGGGTTTCAATAAAAGAAGGTTATGATAAACCCAAGTGTGAAAGAATGTTTAGCATGCGTGGATGGATGAATCAAGGCATTCTGACGTGAGTCAGTCATTCTGAAAACTGGACTATAAGTTTGTGAAAAATAATTGATAAATCCCAGGAGCCCAATGAAGCGTTAATTTGATGGATCTAATGTGTAAAGACTTCATATCCCGTTTTAGAGTTGAATGTTGCAAAGTGTGCTGTAAGGTTAGATGAGCTGTGGACGAACAACCATTGTGGATGTACAAGAAGTTGAATATTATGGAAGGTTTACTATAAAAGTGGATCATCCACGATTCAGCAGTTAATGGAAAGTATGATGTTTATTTGTGTAGTTCTTCCGAGATGCTCTCTGTTAGGGATAACATATTAATGTTGGTAAGACCAATATATATATATATATATATATATATACAGTATATATATATGTATATATGTATATATATACATATATATATATATATATATATAAAAATATATATACACATATATAATACATATATATGAATATATATATTTATATATATGAATATATATATATATATGCATATTTATAATACATATATATGTACATATATATAAATATGTATATATTTATATATATACTGTATATATGAATATATATACATACACATATACATACATATATATATATATATATATATAATACATCTTATCCCATTGACGTAAATGGCCTTGGTTAGATTTCGCCAGTCGTCTCTATTTCAAGCTTTTAATTCAGTACTTCTCCATTCATCATCTCAAACTTCCCGCTTCATAGTCTATGTAGACCTGGGTATTCCAACTCTTCTAGTTCCTTGTGGACCCCAGTTAAAACTTTGATGAACAAATCTCTCTTGGGTAGTTCGAAGAGCATACCCAAGCCATCTCCATCTACCCCTCGAATAATCTCTCTTATAGTTTCATTTCTAATCATGGCCTGCCATTTAACCCACAATATTCTTTTGAGGGCTTTGTTCTCAAATCTATTAGATCGATTGGAGATTGTTTCATTGTCATACCATGACTCATGTCCAAACAGTAACACCGATCTCAGTAAACTGATATATAGCCTGATTTTTTATATGTAACTTCAGATGATTTCATTTCCAAATTTCACTTAACCTAGCCATTGTCTGATTGTTTTTTTTTTTCTTATTTTACTAAGCTCTAATTCTAAAGATCCATTATTGAAGATCATAGTTCTTAAATACTTAAATGATTCTACCTCATTGATCCTTTCAACTTCCCGTTATATTTCATCTTCATTGCATATTCCGTTCTCACCATCTTTGTCTTTCTTCTATTCAACTTAAGCCTAACCTCCTGTGATATTTCATGCATTCTGGTAAGCAAGCATTACAAATCCTATGGAGTTCTCCTAATTAGGACAGTGTCATCAGCATACTCTAGATCACCTAATTTCCTTTTAACAACCCAGCCCAGTCCTTCTCCACTATCCCCAACTGTTCTACGCATTGCAAAATCCATGAGGAGGAGTAACAATATAGGTGAAATCACATTCCCTGGGAGTACTGCACTTTGCACTGGAAAATCATTTGATAAAACTCCACTAACATTGCCTTGCACTTGCTATGTTCATGAACAGACTTAATCAAATTTACAAATTTAAGACGAATTCCATAATACCGCAGAATTCTATAAAATTGGGCGGTGCACACTATCAAAAGCTTTTTCATAGTCCACAAATACCATCAAAAGTGGATTTCTATATTCTACGTATTGCTGTATAACATGTCCTAGAATGAAAATTTGGTCAGTACAACTTCTACCTTTTCTAAATCTTGCTTGCTCATCTCTCAGCTTTCAATCAATCTATCTCACTAGTCTCTTTAGAATAAGCATACTATATAATGTCTTGACAACTGACGTAAATGTGATGCCTCTGTAATTATTGCAATCAGTCAGGTCTCCCTTTTTTGCCATTTCTATCAACACTCCTAACTCTCATTCATCAGGTTTGGCCTTTTCATGCCACATTCTACAATATAATCTTGTAAGTATTCTGGAGATCACTTCATTTTCAGCCAGTATCATCTCATCGTTTATTCCATCGTATCCAGAGACTTTCCATATCCTGAGTTTTCTAATGATAGCTTCGACTTCAAACACACTGAATTCATCCACGGGCACATGAAGGACTTCATCAAATTCAGATATATCAATCAAATTATTCCCTTCGTATCTCCTATTCATGACCTCACAAAAGGGTTCCATCTAACGTTGCCTTTCTTAATCTTTTAATGTTATAACAGATACATCTCTCTTTTTGAATGGTATAAGCTTCTTCCCCATTGGCCCCATAGAGATTTCATTAATAATTCTATGAGCGATTCTCTACTCCAAAGCCACTCTCAGAATTTATAGCTTTCTCAGACTCATCTACTCTCCTTTCTAAATACTCTCTCCAGTCATTCCTGGCTTTTTTATTTAACTTTATTATCAATACTGAAATATTTAACATGCTCTACCTTGTAATTTTTATTACCTTCTTGAAAACTTTCAACAAACTATTTCTGTCTTTGTCTCATTGTTATAGCATCCCAAGTATTACTTGATATCCATTGCTTTCTCTTTATAACTGCATGTACCAAAACTTTACTACCAACTTACTGATATATGTTCTTAATATCACACCATTCTTCATTAATTGTCTGTTCTTCGTCTCTTAAATTCTCTAAGACTGCGAATCGATTCCTACTTTCAATTACAAATGTTTCTCTGAGCTCATCTTCTAGAGGCTCAGTTTTATTAAACCTGGGTAATCGTTTTATATTTCTGTTGGGTGCTTTAAGTTTTAATTTCGGTGTGGCAATGAGGAGCTGGTAGATACTACCAATACCTGCACCTCTATAGCCTCTTACATTTCTCAGAGTCCTCCTCTCTTTATTGATAGCTATGTGATCCATTTGATTTTAGTAATTGCCACATGGTGAAGTCAATGTATATTTATGCATCTCCTTGTGCTGGCAAAGAGTACCTCCAATGACAAAATTTTTTGTTGAACAGAAACTTATGAAATGTGCTCCATTTCCATTTGTAACTTTGCAAAGACCCTTGACACCCATCACGTTCTCTACACCTTGATTATACCTTCCAACTATAGCATTGAAGTCACCAATTACAATTTTCATATATCTCTCTGGGATCTAATCTATTACACTCTCAATTTTTTCATAGTATTTGTTCTTCCTTTCTTCAGAATAATCATTAATTGTTGCAAAGCAAATTATAATACTCCCACTGTACTGCTTTGATTTAAACTTTGCAAGTAACAATCTATAATTTTCAGCTTTCCGCTCAGGTAATACTTTTTTGCTTTTGGTGTCATCATCATTCCTATCCTTTCTCATCCAACTCTATCTGTCTCTCCTGAATATATATATATATATATATGTATATATATATGTATATATATATATATATATATATATTGCCTTGGTCTAAGGTTTCCATACCAAACCCCTTACAACATATTTCACTTAAGGCCAAAATATCCCACCTATATTTCATAAATTCCTGCTCCTCTTGTTTTAACTTTCAAATCTGATTCACGGTTTTGATATTCCAATAACTAATTTTTTATTTTTCTTTCGTATCTATAAACTGTTGGATTCTTAGCACTCCATTATGCCCGGGATTGGGGGTCACTCTGTCATCTTCTCCTCCCATTGACTAACTAAATCCATAGAGGATTCATTGGCTAGATTCATCAAAGAATAAGCAGTTCCTTGTGATGCGCAGTGACTATTTAACTAAGGCAAGTGACCCTTGCCGGTACATACTATTTCCAGTAAGATCATCCGTCAGGCATCAGGAGCAGAGGGCAAAGAGACAGTTTGTCTCTCGCCTAATACATTGATATATATATATATATATATATAGATATATATATATATATATATACGTATGTATATATATATATGTGTATATATATATATATATATATATTGATATATATATATATATATATATACGTATGTATATATATATGGGTGTATATATATATATATATATATTGATATTATATATATATATATATATATATAC
>NC_090733.1:101887641-101900141 GCF_036898095.1 Palaemon carinicauda | reverse complement strand
TCTTTCTGGGGGAAGGCAGTAAATTATATATTTATATTCTTATTTAGTGTAAACATACACAGTAATAAGGCAGTCCTTCACTCCATGCTTTCTCTCTCTCTATCAGTTAGTATGCCGGCCGGACTGTGCCGTCTGGGACTAGCTATGCCGGCTATATGTTGGCTGAATTACAGTAGATGATTATACAGTAGTCAGTATATTTGCAGTACATTATACACTGCAGATAGAAAACTAGTGCATATACAATACTAGTAGTTATTTTCCAACATATCTTGGATATCCTTGCCCAGGCTTTTGGTGAGACCAGTCCTATATTGAAAGAATAGAATTCCTTCAATACTCTGATTAGAAATCAGTTTACATTTTACCCTACAATATTAAATGATTTAGAAGGGCCAATGGTAGTACACTTTCTATCCTTAAAGGTTAGAACCCTTGTCTCTGAGCTTCCCTGATCAGGAAACTCTATGGTTTTAATATTGGAAAGGAAGGTCACAGCAATTGGCTGGATAGGATACACAAGTATGTGTCTTTTCTAATTTTTAGTCCAGTCGGCGACACGCCGGCTGGACCGTGCCGCCAGGTGCTAGCCATGCCGGCAGCTCACCGGCTGAACTACATTATATGATTATACAGTAGCCAGTATATTTGTAATATAGTATATACTGCAAACAAAAAGCTATAGTATTATTATACAGTAGTTAATTCCTAACATATCTTGTGAACCCTTGTGCAGGCTTTTGCTGAGACCGAACCTGTATTGAAAGAATAGAATTCCTTCAATACTCTGATTGGAAATCAGTTAATACTTACCCCACAATATTAAATAATTAGAAGGGTCAGTGGCAGTGTACACTTTTTCTATCCCTAGGGGTTAGAACCCTTTTCTTCGAGTTGCCCTGATAAAGGAAACTCTTTATTTTTAATACGGGGGGGAGGTTACAGCTATTGGTTACGAGGGATACACAAGTATGTGTCTCTCACTATTCCTTTCTAGCTTACTATCATAAGCTATAATAATTGAAATATGACTAATTACATATTGCTTATCAGGTGAGATAAACAATCATATACTCATTCTGTTTTCCTTTCTTTACGGGAGGAACCCCAGATGAAATGTGATGCAGTCTTCTGCAATATTAAGAGTAAGTACTTTTACGGTCATAAAGCATGCAGGTCTCATGCCCCCTACAATATTATTACCGAATCCCTACAATATTGGGACCCCCAAGTCTGCAATATCTGCCAGACCTTAGTGACTGAAGGTTTTGATGATCCCAAGTCAATAGAGTCTAGGGATGCGGCACGTAAGAAATTACGCAAATGGGTAAGAGGGTTCCAGAAGAACTCTCCGGGACCATACCTACCTAACGATAGGATGCGTAGTTTACTGTTCCCGAAAGCGAGTAGTGAAATAGTGGTGCCCCAAGCACGACTCGCACCTCCCAGCGTCCAGATTGCCATCGAGACGTAGGGCAGAAAAGCACTTATGGAAGAAGATGACAATGTCGTGCCGGAATTCCTCCCATCTGTGCCAGCCCTCGAGCCGTTAGCCTCAACATCTTCACCTTCTACCTCTCTATTAGACAAAATGAGCCAGTCACTGGCCCATCTTACGGGTCTAATGGAAAACTTTCGCAAACGAGGCAAAACAAAGGAAGCGAAATTCAAGAGAGAGCTCTGTAAAGCTCCACTACTCGCCTCCCTAGGGTCATTCAAGCGACCCAGAGACCAAGACCTACCGACATGCTCCAAAACTAATCCCTGGAGGTATGCGGAGCTTATGCCGATTTTGGACGGCAAACTCTACATCTCAGAGAAGATGGGAGCTGTACCGTTAGACGAAATCCAGTTTTGGCCAAGCTTTAACGCTTTCCCTGAGTGCTTCATTCGCCTGAAGCATGAACCAACGTCAGAAAAAGAGACGGAACCGAAGGAAGTCATGGTTCTCGACCACGATAAGGCACAGGCTCTCTTGTCAAGTAGCCTGAGAAAGGCGGGTTACTCGGTGTTGAAAGTGTCCGCCTTGAGTAAGAAATACCCTACCTTTCTTGCTCCTGCTTCAATAGCATTCCCCTTTATGTGGAAGGCATTTAAATTGGTTGCCAAGGCAGTGGAGGCAGGCAATCCATGCCCTGCACTTGAGGAGTGCAGGCCTCTGTCACTAGCCTTGCCCTTGCAGGAGAAGGATTGGAATGAAGTCCACTTAACCTTCTCGGTAGGGAAACTGGACACGGACATCGCTGGACGACAGTTTAGCGAGAATCTCCCTAATCTTTCTGAGTTTCTCTTGTGCAAGGAACAAGAGACAAAGGAGGGACTTGCGGCCTCCTTATCCCTACAAAATTGCATAGAGATGTGTGCAGCCCAACGAAGTACCCCAGAAATGCTCATGGTCCTGGCCAAGATGCATATGGCCACCTTATTAAAAGACCTATATGCCTTTATGAAGGCTAGGAGAGCCTGTAGAGAGTTCGTGTTCGCTGCTACAACAGTGAAACAGGAACCCAGGAAGCTGATATCTTCTAACATCTGGGGTAAAGACCTCTTTCCAAGCGAAATAGTCAAAGAGGTAGTCGAGAAAGCCACCACGGAGAATAGGAACCTTCTCCAGGAGTGGGGCATCTCTTCGAAGAGGAAGTCTTCCCCGGATGTGGGTCCCCAACCTAAAAGGAAGACGGAAAAGTATAGACTTTTTCCTCGGTCTGCTCGACAACATCCCACAGTTTCTATGACCGCGGTGCCCCAGGTAGGCGGTCGAGGAGGTAAACCTTCTGATCAATCGAAGCAAAGACACGCTTCTGGTAGGAGGGAGGCTCCAATAGGATCGTTGGACCTTCGATCCTTGGGTCCAAGGCCTAATCAAGATCGGACTAGGATGGAAACTAGACATGTCTCCACCATCATTTCTTCAACTCTTCCAAAACTCCAACCCCGTATTAGAAGAGTATACCCTATAGCTCTGGAGCATACAGGTTATAAGGAAAGCAAATTCCATCAAATTCCAGGGAAGGCTGTTTTGTGTTCCCAAAAAGAACTCAAGAAAACTCAGAGGCGTTCACAGTCTCGATAGACCTGACAGATGCCTATTGGCAGCTTCTAGACAGTCGCCCCCTCTCCTCCTACCTAGGATTTAAGTTACGGAAGATAAAGTAAGGTCTAAGAGCCATACTCTTCGGACTAAACACAGTCCCAAATATCTTCACGAAATTGGCGGACGCAGTCGTGCAATAACCATGCCCAGAAACTGTTCAGGTAACAAAGTACCTGGACGACTGGCTGGTGCGGGCAGCACCCGAAGTGGCTGGTCTGCAAGCATTCAAAGAAGTAACCTAGTTCCTGGAACATCTGGGATGCAAAATCAACTTCAAGAAGTCTCGACTCTCTCCAGCTCAAAGGTTTCAATGGCTGGAAAACCATTGGAACCTGAGGTCACATTGTTTCTCCCTTCCCTTAGGGAAGAAGGAGATCACAGGGTCGGTCAAGAGACTACTGTAATCCGACAGGATTTCAAGACGCCAACAGGAAAGAGTACGGAACTCTCTCCAGTTCGCAGCAGTGACAGACCCAGTGCTAAGAGCACAGCTGAAAGATGCATCAGGAGTCTGGAGAAGATACGCATCAAACGCTCGAATAGATATAAAATGACCAATATAGGTCTTCCCTTGATCACTTCTCAACCCATGGTCGAAGGCCAAAAGCCTAATGAGGACCGTGCCCTTGCAACCACCTCTGCCTTCGAAGATCATCCACTTGGATGCCTAGACGGAGGAATGGGTATTTCCCTTCCATCAAAGGAAAGTCCAAGGGACTTGGTCATCTCTGTTCAAGACCCATCTCATCTACATTTGGGAAGCCATGGCAGTTCTGTTGACGTTGTGAAACCTCTCTCTACGTAGATCAGCCCTCATCAGGCTGATCTTGGACAGCAAAGTGATAATGAGATGTCTGAACGGATAAGGCTCGAGATCATCCCATATAATCCATGTGACATTAGCTATCCCATGTCTAAAGAGATGGCACCTATCAGCAGTTTACTTACAAATGATCCGCAATGTGACAGCGGATGCTCTACTCAGGCTCAAGCCGATAGAGTCAGAATGGTCCATAGACGCAGACGCATTCTCTTCTAGACTGGAACAAGTCTCGGAATTGCAGATCGACCTCTTCGTGACAAACGTCATCAAGAAACTACCTCGATATGTAGCCCCATACGAGGACCCTCTAGAGGAGATAACGGACACCATGTCCCTAGTTCGGAACGGACGGACCTGGAAATTCCTGTTCCTTCCATTCAAGCTCCTACGGAAGGTCCTCAACACGCTGAGATCCTTCCAAGGAACGGCAGCTCTAGTGGCTCCCAAGTAGCCCAAGAGCAACTGGTTCCCTCTAGTGAGGGAACTGAGGCTGAGGCTGACCCTTGTACTGACCCCACCACTATCTCCAAGAGTTCAAAAGTTAACTGTCTTCGATTTATCACAGAGAGGCCAAAACCTTCATTTCATGATTTTCTTGCCCTAGCGGTTAAGGAAAGATTTAGGATCTCTAAAGGCAGTATAGACTTCTTAGAAGAGTACAAGTCTAAGTCAGCTAGTAGACAATATGAATCATCTTGGAAGAAGTGGGTTGCTTTTGTTAAAGCAAAAGGACCGAAAGAAATTTCAATAGACTTCTGTCTGTCCTTCTTTATCCACCTTTATAATCAAGGTCTGGCAGCTAACACGATAACCTACGTGTAAGTCAGCCTTGACTAGACCTCTTCTATATGCCTTTCATGTGGATCTGATGAGCGAAATCTTTAACAAGATCCCGAAGGCATGCGCTAGACTTAGGCCTGCGGCTCCTCCGAAGCCCATTTCATGGTCTTAGGACAAGGTTCTACATTATGCTTCATCTGTGAACAATGAAGATTGTTCTCTCAAGGATCTAACCCAGAAAGTTATTTTCCTTTTCGCTATAGCCTTAGGGGCTAGAGTTAGTGAAATAGTAGCCCTATCAAGAAATGAGGGCCACATTCAGTTCACAGAAGTGGGAGAACTGAATCTCTTTCCTGATCCAGCTTTTCTCGCCAAGAACGAGCTACCCACTAAAAGATGGGGTCCCTGGAGAATCTGCCCTCTGAAGGAAGATGTCTCTCTATGTCCAGTAGAGTGTCTAAGGGTCTATCTTCGTAGAACTTCAGACTTCAGGGAAGGACAGCTCTTTAGAGGACAAACCTCAGGATCAAACTTATCCCTAAAACAACTGAGGGCGAAGCTCACATACTTCATTCGCAGAGCGGATCCTGACAGTACACTCGCAGGTCATGATCCAAGGAAAATTGCTTCATCACTGAACTTTTTTCAGTATATAGACTTTGAGCGTCTTCGCTCATATACTGAATGGAAATCATCCAGTGTTCTATAAACACTACGCTAAGCAAGTCCATGAGCTGAAGTATTAAGTGGTGGCAGCAGGTAGTGTATTAAAACCTGTCGTCTAGTGCTGCGATGAACAGTTAATTGATTGGGACTATCAATTAGGGTGAAAAGGTGTTAACACTTCCAGTGTGATACCTTTCAAGTGATTGCCACCATGGTGACACTAAGACTGTTCAAAATTCTCAGGTGTGGAATTATGCAGATAACACTTGTGCTGTATGTATGTAGTACACAGTGTTGATAGTATACAACATGTACAGAATTTATATTGGGAAAATTTATCAAAATTTTCAGTTTTAGAGTGGCACTCATCATTTCTTCCCTTTCAGGGAGGAAAAATATTTTCTGTATACGTTGCACGTATAATTCCTTTAACATGTTACATTCGTTTCACTCGTTATTCCATTTAGTCATTTATTCAAAATAAATGTCTATTAGAATGTAATTGCGTCCTTTATTCGCCCTGCAATTTGCACATTAAGGATGCCAGAGTTCTCTTACTTATTTATTCAAGTAAGCCTCATATCATTGTATGCTTACAAACAATGGACATAGTTGACACTGATATTGTTCCGACAATATATACAAACCGTGAGACCGTTTGTATATCTGGTGGATACTTATGTTTGTTCATACAATATATGCTAACCTTGAGTCCCCTTTTCTACTGTCTAGTATGACTCTTCCCTGTAGGGGGCAGGAAGCACTAACATTGTCTATGATTAGTGGTAATGACGGATAACGGTAACATCATTTGTCTCAATGGTCCAGATGACCATAGAAAAATTGTCCCAAGTTAAGGCACCGATGAAAATCCACATATACAGTACTTTCTAGTAATTCTCTGGTAAACTTCCATCAGGACGACATGGTTTGAACCCCAAAAACAGGGAAAATCTATTTTTGGGTGAGATAGCCATGTCGTCCTGATGGACCCGCCCTCCTTTTCTATAGAAAAGGCCTTGGCAGGATCCCTCCAGAAACTACTATATCTGTAGCACCATGCTCAATGCTATAAGGAATAACCGCCATCTTGAATATGGCGCCATCTTGATACTCAATAAGGAAACCTTGATATCGGCTCCCCTTTCAAAATTGCCACTCTTCCCCTTCGAGGTGAAAATACTATTTGGGGTGAAGATCACTATGTGTCGTATCAAGATATATGTCCCCTGATTTTATGCGATATCCTTAAGAAAAATTTTAAGAATATTCGTGCCAGGAGTTAAAATTCTGGAAACCTAAATGTAAATTCTCTGGGAATATCACTGTAGTTCATATATCCCTTGGAAGCTACTATTAGGAACCTTCCATCAGGATGACATGACTATCTCACCCAAAAATAGATTTTTCGCTTCGCTCAAAATCCGTTATATATATATATATATATATATATATATATATATATATATATATATATATATATACATACATATATATATATATATATATATATATATATATATATATATATATATATATAGTTTATCCATTTCCTTATTTCCTTTTTTCGCTGGGATATTTTTCCACGTTGGTCTTATAGCTTTCTGCTTATCCAACTAAGATTATAGCTTAGCTACTGTAGTAGTAGAAGTAGTAATAATAATAATAATAATAATAATAATAATAATAATAATAATAATAATAATAATAATAATTATTATTATTATTATTATTATTATTATTATTATTATTATTATTATTATTATTATAATAATGATAATAATTGTAATCAGGAGAGTCCTCAAGCATAACAATCCAGTATATAATTACTTTGAAATGACTAGACATCATTTATTGGCCACTTCTGATTGCCATAATTTTCTTCTGCTATGTTATGAAAGAATATATCGTTTCACTACCTAAATTTTCTTTTGCACTCTGTTAATTGATTGTAAATTAGTAAGACAATTTAGATAAATGATGGAAAACGTTACTGGATTTTATAAGAGTGTATGTTACTTTTCATCGAAGTAGATTCTTATTTTCATCATTACATGGATAAAAGTAGATAATTAAGCACACAAACAATTTTTCCATACAGAATTATGAAAATTAGGCAAAATTACATAATCTTTAACTGGAAATTGTGCGTCTCAACCCAATACTTGAACTCCATGAATCGAGAATTCGAGAGGTGATTTGACAGTCATTGGAACAAAATAAGGGATACGGGTTTCAGAAAATGACTTATTGCTAGGAGATATTCATCGGAGCGAGCTTCCTTTCTTGCACTTGATCTCCTACGAATCTGGCAAAGAAGCCGATATCAAACTATCACCTTCGACGGAATCCTGCTGCTATCCGAAAAACATTTTCAGTCTGCGAAGATGACATCTTCAACTGTGGTTTTATTTAGGGTTCATACGTTTTCACATAATTAAAAACTGAAAAATGCTTTCATGTTTTGTAAAATCTATTCAAGTTATACTCTGAGGCCCTTTGCGTTAATAGGCGTAGGAGGAGGAGATGATGATGATGATGATGATTCCAATTTTAGTCTAAATAAATAAAAATGAATCAGACAACGTAGAGGATAACTGATTAGTCCTTTTTAGTGATATCCTATTTTCATTTGCATATTTTTATGAGTTCGATTATTTTGAAATACTTTTGAATTAAAAAATGCTATCATGTTCTGTAGAAATATATTAAATTTACTTTAATCTTAACCAATATAAATAGAAATAAATAAAAAATAACCTGGTTGATGCCCGATCAGTCCTTTTGAATTATAAGCTATTTTTGCCAAACAAAAATCTTTCAGGAAAATGCTAAGAAAGGAGAGAGTTTTTATAGAGAAAAATTCGGCAAGCAAATAGGAATCATATAAATAGAGATCAGTTTGTCATCTTTTTCAAGCTTTTGTAATCTCTCTAAAGCTAAAGTTGCTTCAACATTCCATAGCAATGTAAATCAATAGAAGAAAATTATACTGATTGGAATTCAAATCATCATAGAAACCCCCTTCTTGTGTTTATTTTAAAATCTATTTATTTTATTATACGTTTGAGTATGGTAATATATAAGCATTTAGTTAATCACATACCCTGGGTGTTTTGTGCTTTCATATCTAAAACATGATAATATTAACATGATGTAATCGTAAACATTGATAAAGACAAGAACTATGATGAATACATTTATCTCTATGGCTCTAAATTAGCGGATTAACAACTCTACCATTGCAAATTTAAATTCACATTTTTTACTCAAGCCAATGACATGGAAAAGTGTAATTACCAATATATCTTATGAAATAGTAATTAGACGCTAAATTTAATTACAATACTGGATATTGGCGTTATCGAAAGGTAATCTGAAAGCATTTAGACTGTCTGAGAAGATTTGTTTTTGACAATTGGCCCCCGTATGCGCACCATATATCCACCCGCCTGCGATCACCAATTTAAAACCAGGGCGCTCCATTCACTAATAATGCAATTTGTGAGAAGTGTTGTGACAGATTATTCCAATTAGCCCCCCGTAATTGGATCTGATCGTCTGCTAATCTCTTTAGATTACCTCAGTAAAATGGGGACACAGTCGCTGATTATCCATACCGAAAGAATCCGGAGAGTTTGAGCATTCTGATATCAACTGGAGATTTTAATTAATTGTTCGATCGAATGTGTTTGCGTCCGGAAGAAATAAAAATGGGGGAGGATAGAGGCAAAACAGGTTGAGAACTGAAATGCAATTGTTGAAAGCAATGTGTCATTACAATTGGTAGCCAATCTCTTTGCCTCCTTATTGTACATGAAAAATATTAATTATATATGAATGAGGGTACTTATGGTGAACTACTTAAAGCATAAAGGTCTAGATTTCGCTCATAAATGGTAGAGGCAAGGGGCAGTGACAATGCGCTAGAGACTGACCATATATACAAAGCCCCCTCTCCACCCAAGCTAGAACCAGGGAGGACTAGGCAACAGCTACTGAAGACTAGTAGGTAGACATATAGGCTCCCCCAAAATCCCCATCCTTAGCTCACAGGTCAGGTGAGGTTGCAGACGCAGCAAGAATCTATGGAGCTTAAGCGGGACTTGAACTCCAGTCCAGCGATCGGCAGGCAGGACGTTTCAAATAGGCCTCCAAACCCGCATGAATATTTTGTTTTTGATAAGTTTGTATATATGTAAGTCTGGCTATAATTGCTTCATCAGCCTTTATTCTATAAGGGATTTTGTCTATTTGTACGAAAATTTTATTTCTATACTCCTGAACTGGGATATCATGAAACCAATATTCGTGTTTCCAAAAAAAAATCTATACTAAAAGAAATACAATATACGTAATAGCAATCCCTTACTAACAAAAAAAAATTACAATGGAATAGGACGTACAAGACCATAAGACTGAAGAAAAAGACCAAGTCAATAAGAACGTTAAAACTTTGTGTTTTGAATGATTGCAGAAGTATCACAGAAAATTGAAAGCTCGGTTTTTAATCTGTCTAATGAGAGATAACTGATTATTGTGGACTCGTGTAAAATGGTGGAGCTAAGACTAGGAAATATAGGGTAATATCCATCTTGTAAGGAAATAGAATTTTTTAAATGCTTCAGTCCGATATTCATGTGAGCAGAACTGATTCTGGCTGGAAGATTAATAATAATATTATCTAGAATATAATGGGGGGAGAGAGAGAGAGAGAGAGAGAGAGAGAGAGAGAGAGAGAGAGAGAGAGAGAGAGAGAGAGAGACAGACAGACAGAGAAAGGATGAGTGTTTTATTTTAAAATCATACACCATTTCCAAGTAAAAGGGTGAATCTATGGTTCACCTTCCCATTTTCATTCAATCTTGCGTAATACATATAGACATTCAACAATTTTCGAATATTTACATTCTGCCATACACCAAAAAAAATAGTAGGTATCGACGTTTCTAAAATATATTAGGAGAAGAAACCTGGCCCCTTTTAATGGCATATGAAATCCGAGAACATACGATTCCATACAAAATAACGAATCAGTCAAATAAGGAATATATCCCTTCAATCAATCGGACCTTTCATGAATGCATTCCACTAATTCGATAATTCATCTCTCGGATGGGGAAACTATACTGGCTCTTTTTCCCTCAATTCTTTGCTGTGGGATTAAGCGTTTTGTCTGAATGATTATAATGCCTTTGACGGCATGTTATTCAAAGCCTTCCCTTTGCTGTAATCGAGCTTCGCTACTTATTGTATCGAATGAAGAGAGGCAGATACAAAGGGGAAATTGTTGATGATGGTAGATGATATAGGTAGATTGGATATGGGAGATAGAGTCTCATATATATATATATATATATATATATATATATATATATATATATATATATATATATGTATATATACATATATATATAGTATATACACATATATATGTATATATATACATAAATATATATATATATATAAATATATATATACTGTGTACATATATATATGCATGTTTGTTTGTATATATATATATATATATATATATATATATATATATATATATATATACATATATATATATATACATATATAAATATATACATATATATATACATATATATATAAATAAATATATATATATATATATATAAATATATATGTAAATATCTATATATAAATATATATGTAAATATGTATATAAATATGTATATATATATATATATATATATATATATATATATATATATACATATAAAGAGGGAGGGAGAGAAAGATATATATAAGTATGCATACATATATACAGTATATATATATATATATATATATATATATATATATATATATATATATATATATTTATTTATATATGTGTGTATATATATATAAATATATATATATATATATATATATATATATATATATATATGTGTGTGTGTGTGTGTGTGTGTGTGTGTGTGTGTGTGAGAAAATGTATGTATAAATAGAGAGAGAGAGAGAGAGAGAGAGAGAGAGAGAGAGAGAGATGGGGGGACGTCTTAGGTGATAGGATAAATTGTATGGTTGGTAATGTACCTATAAAGTTGATATACTGTATATTGAATCGAGCCCAAATAAATAATGACTACAAAATTCTTCAAAAGAAATGCCACAATGACGCGATAAAATACCTTTCTGGTGTTGTTATCATTGTCTTAATTTATTTCTTTGAATATTCATATAATCATAAAAGTTTGCCGTCCAATTTTCTTTCATATAGAAAAGTTCTACGAGTGAAGAGTCTGGTATAAAGTATTAAATGTAAAGTACCACATTATTTACTATATCTCAAAAAAATTGTAATAGCTGTCAGAGAATTTACGATTTTCAGCAAATTCAGAGAATTTACTATTTCCCAAAAAAATCAGTGAATTTTCAGAAATTGGCAGAAGGATGTAATTTCAAGCCTTTCATGGCAAACTTAATTTGATCAGAAGGAGCCAAGTGTACAACTGTAAGATTCTACTCTGAAAATTCAAATGTTATTGAATACCTTTACTTTTCATATTTGTTACTTGAAATCACTAGACAGAAAACTTTTTATAACCAAATTTTTTTTGAAATTATATTTAAACAATACACTGTTTTTGCACGTTAGGATTTGTGTGAGACTAAATGTGGAAAATAATGATATAGTTGATAAAGTTATTATATCATTATTTCATGAATCAACTGTTGCTAGATTTTACAACTTTGCCATTCTTTTTTACTCTTGAGAGCACCATTCAAAAACTCCGTAGATTGATTTATATTTATGAAGCTAATGCTGCATTTATTATTTTGCAAAGCCGAACTACAACCTGTCAAGTCCCTGATCTTGATTGGATTCTCAGAAACTTTTGCACTTATAAAAGCATATTTTTACAAGCTATAAAATTTATCTTCTGAATACAGGAAACAAAAGTTTACCGCATACAGGAATTATTGTTCTTTATTAAAGGGCAATAAGTATAATACAATTAATCACATAATCGTCATGAAAACCTATAGCTTTACCTTGTAATTTGCACGTCTAATTCATTCTCAGAAGAAAAGACTACCTCATTCGAATAATGTCTATTTTTGACACGTAATTGCCTTCGCCCATGATGTTGGGAGGAGGTTATGTTT
>NC_090733.1:101880141-101885141 GCF_036898095.1 Palaemon carinicauda | reverse complement strand
TTCTATACCGTTTTCAGACACAAATTTCACATCTATCCATCTGTATTTGCATCTTCATCTCCTCTTTCCTAAGTATCTCAAATTATCCTATCATGTGAAACTTTATTCTCTTAATCTATTTCCAGACCATAAAAAGGTGTCTGGTGTCAGTTCTGGTCTCATCAGAATAGATGCTCACCAGAACGTCCGCCAGGCAAGCCCAACCCCACACTCCGGTGCCCAACCCTACACTGTGGTGCCCAACGACAGCAGTGGCCTCCCGAGTAAACAGCTTAAACAATCGGGTCTCGGGCTGGAATCAATCTACTGACATGCGAAAGCTAGGCGAACACGTTACTACTGTACCAGTCAAGAAACTAGTACAGTGAAATGAAAATAGTGAATCTAGCATCGAAGGAATTGCATACATATTCGCTATCAAATTTGGCAATTCAATTGACATAGGATAAGTTTTCACCACATGATTGAAAGAACTTCTGTGTTGCTCGTTTCTCCGTTTCCGTTTGGCTTTAATCTTCAGGATTTGATGTTCCATTCGTAATATTATCATGCTTTTGGCAGTCCGTTAGCGTATACCTTTTTATGCCTGCGATCAGGCTCATTTCAAGTATTGCACCATGTTGTGAGACGCAAGGGAAATTGATGAGTATAGCAGGAAATTGGCAGGCAGAAGGGGATGTTTAGTTGAGAGTCAGAGAGAGAGAGAGAGAGAGAGAGAGAGAGGGGGGGGAGGGAGAGAGAGAGTTGGGGAAGCAATGATTGTAGTCATGAATTAAAATGCTCTTTTCAGAGCGATGTGAAATAGAAGTCAAAATCTGAAAATCAACTTTTATTTCTACTGCATAGACGTGACCTTTCTGGGTCCAATTTGTAATGCCAGGTAACTGCATCAGTAATCATCAACTACTTTGATGCGCTATTGTTTCTTGTAACAATCTTATTAAAATATAGATAACGATATAGTGGACAGAGAATATTTGGTACAATTAATTAACATAACTTAGAACTGTGTCTCTTTAAAGTTACTCTGAAGTTCTGTCCATATATTTAATGTCTTTTCTTCTTCCTATTCACTATTAGCTGTTTCTTGGATTTTGGTCTTTAACTTATCGGTCATGAAGTGTTGAATATAAGTAAATATATATTTCATTATGAATTATTATTTCTATCGAAACACCAATGGTCATAAAAATAGATTTAAATGGTGATTTAATTTTTAATCTTGAAATTGTAACAAAACATAACTGTATTTTTGACATTACACAGTATTTTTATTACTTCAGTTTAACTTGAAAAAAAAATGTTCTTTTTCTCTTCACATTATTTGGTGTTTAGTGGCTCATTTCTTTGTCTTATTACTTTATATCTCTAGTGAAATATTGACAGTCCCTTATTCCACTTGAGAGCTATTTATGTATTCAACTTTCCTCCCTTCCCAGGAGGTAATTGATACCCAAAGGGGAACCTGTTTTCCCTTACCACAATTAGTTCATGTTCATGTAACCTGTTGATTTTCATTTTACCTTACAGGTAATAGATGTTATACATGAGGAACTTTCAATTGACATCCATTTGTTCCAAGTCTAATACATCAAATATTACTAAAATAGAGTCAGTAAAGTTCCTATTAGATATCATTATCAGTAAGTAAAGTGAAATGATAAAATTAGTAATTTGTTAACAACATGAAACAAAAATTTCAATGGAGTTGTGGGAATCTGTCAGGATCGCAGTATTCTTCTCCAAAAGAATAGTCAAGAATCTCTCAATCAACAGATAAGCATAGTCTAACTAGCGTCTGGGTGAGTAAGTGAGAATCAGCAGCATATTGTCTGTTACATTTCCTTATCAATGTCAGTTAAATGCCTGTTACATTTAAAATTTTCAGTCAAAAAAACATATGGAAACTTTGTTAGATCTCAGTATAGAAGATATCCTTTTACAGATTTTCAGTTCATTCCCAGAATAAGAGAGACCTTTTCTACCGATGCAGTACCGTTTGGTGTAATGCGTTCTTTATGGTACATAACAATGTAAGTGGAAGGAGGATGATTAATGAAATTGTTAGTGAAGAGAAGATGAACGACTGGCCTATGAGAGCAGTAAGCAATCACTATTGTGTAGAGTATCGTAAGAACTGATGATTGTTCATGTATTGCTCAAGTAAGTTGTATTAGTGTGTATTTCTAGCCTGTTGAAATCATAATCACCTTTATCCTTCCTGTTATATTTTGGAATATATTTATGACTAATTCAGTTAAAGGAAATAAAAAGTAATACAAATTCGAAGTAGAAAAAAAGGTCGATATCCTTGGGCAAATATTTTTTTTTTAATACCAGAAAAATCTTATTACAAACTAAATGCACTAAGGAAATATATATTTTCTCAAGGATCCGACAATAGAAAGTAAGCTGTGCGACCTTCTGCCCATAGTGTATATATATATATATATATATATATATATATATATATATATATATATATATATATATATATATATATATATATATATATATATATATATCAAAAATAAAGATACGAGGAAAAATGCAAAGTTTGTATTTTGAGCATCACTGGGCCCGTGCTAAGACAGCAAACTTTCTGTGTTCATGAAAATTAGCTTTTGCTAAACAAGGACAATATTTATTTTTACCTACCATTCATTAAACAACTGCAGTATATGCTTCATCATTGATAATATGGTAAATATAAGTATTATATTTACAATATGTGGGTGATGATTAAATCCTTTAGATTAGTTGGATAGAATTACGGTTCCTATTAATATTAGTAAAGCCACAAAATAATTTCGAATGACGTTTAAGAGAATTAGAAGTGACTCATATGACCTCTTGTAACCAGCTCCATACTTCTATGATCTTGGGGGCTTTCTCAAAATTGTGATATCCAATATAACTACTGAGTGATGCCTCTGTTTATTGTTGGGTGTGATTATTAACCAACTTCAAAGAATGAAACGTTTATAAATAATCATGACTGTTAATTTCTGTCATATATCATAATTCTAAATAGAATCTGGTAAACCCAAATCGAATATCTTAGATATGAACTTCTATTGTTTGCATCCATAAACAAAATATTAAAATCAATTCATGAGAGTAATATGAATCTCATTTCATTTATTCGAGGGATCCTAAACACACTCTTTCTCTCTCGTATCATTCCTTCCTTTAACACCCCCCCCCAACTCCTGGATTTCATGTTTCATTTACGTGATTATAATAGGTGCTTTTTGCCGGCGTTTTGATTATGAAGGTATATCTTTCTGGGTGAGCTGATAGATGAAAGATAAAATAGATGAAGAGATTCCATTACGGAAATCTGTTTGAATTACACAAATGCATTGGGAGAGAGAGAGAGAGAGAGAGAGAGAGAGAGAGAGAGAGAGAGAGAGAGAGAGAGAGAGAGAGAGAGAGAGAGAATTATACCAGATTAAATGAAGGAAAATATATTTAGGTAAACGAATAAAGAAAATAGTGGGTCTTAGAGAGAGAGAGAGAGAGAGAGAGAGAGAGAGAGAGAGAGAGAGAGAGAGAGAGAATCAGAGGAATTAAGCTCTTCATAAAACCTTTTCCTGTTTTAAGAAGAATATCAACGAAATTGAAATAAGAAACACCAATGAACTAAAACATTAAAAATCCTTCACCTAATCTAAGCTACAGAATCTCAACAGAGAATAAGCCATTTACACAACGTCTTCGTCCTGTCAAACTTCTCCCGTAATTATTAGTGTTTTATCATTCAAAGTAATATTAAGTTCTTGCTAATTTCGACGATGGAACTTTAGCTCGCGGGTAAACGAGAAATTTCACCTCCCAAAGTCTATCAAAACTTTTTTTCCTGGTTAATAAGTGCGAAACCCTTGATAATGAAGTCTTCGTAATAGTTTAGTTAGAGGCTATGCCTCGTCCTTTTCCCGACGCACTTTTCACCATTTTACTTATTAGGCGAAATCGAAAGTTAAATCAACTTCGATAGTTTTACTTCTTGGTGAATTGAAATTTCAATCAGGAAACCTAAAAATAATGCACTGTTTACCATCCCATTATAACTATTTTCGACAGAGTGATCGAACAAACGTTGGAGCTATTTCAAGAGGAAATAAATATTTGGGGATAGGGCCAAGGTACTGCGAGAGTTAAAGGGAAGAGGAACTGAAAAATATACCCCACACTTCCTGTAGAGACAGAGAGCGGGTTAAATGGGGAGATGGAGAAAGAGATGGAATAATAATTCTAAATAAACATGTAGCTTTTTTACGGTGTCGAGGACACCATAGTCAGAAATGAAACTAAATTAGGAGAGCATTATGGAACTGTTAGAGATTGCATTTTATTTTTAGCCATATTCATTTTGCACATTATATAATTTTTACTACCAATTTGGATTTTAGTTGATATATTCTTAATGAATTTTCAAAATACTCCACGATTTCTATTAATGCTAAGCTAGAAAATAATTTTTATTCTTTTAGGCCTAACGGTACTTGATATATTCAAGTGGGTATTTATCAGATTCAAGGATAATTGAGTTAGGAAATATAAACCAACAATATATCGATGATCGGGAGAATCGATTGAACACAAATAAGTTCACAAGTATTCATAGTAGTCATTTGCTTAGATATGGGAAGTAAAGCTTATCTTCAAGACATATTTATAGATCCTTAATTTTAATCACGAAATCACTGACAATATGTCAAAAATCTATTCGTTCCATGATATTTGTTGATTAGATATTTCAGTAATATTTTAGATATTTATCTTGAATGTTTTCACAATGGAGAGAATAAGACTGGAAACCCTAGTAACTTGCAGGCAATCTGTTCTTATGTTTTATTAACAAATTGATGACAAATGGGCCTTTGAAAAGATGGACGTCGAATTACTCAAGGACACTAAAAATCAGAGAAAGGTTAAAATTGTCTCACTCTTAAAGTGAATAAACGAGAATTATGATGAAGGTGATTAATCCTTAA
>NC_090733.1:101867641-101875141 GCF_036898095.1 Palaemon carinicauda | reverse complement strand
CACTTAACCCTTTTGTCATGAACCTTGACTTATCCTTCAAGGTTGAAGATACGTCCTTATCACATAATGTTTTATTAAACAAGAGTCATAAACTCTTTCTATAGGTGCAGTATATTGAGTCCTTATTTCCAGATTCTTTTTCTTTTTTTTTTTTTTTTTTTTTTTGCTTTTTAATCATCTTGATTATGAAACACAAATATATTATGGAATATTTTACGAAATACAACATCAGGAATATTTCATTTACGATTTTGGAAAAGTTAATATGTCGGAATACTCTTTGTGGTGCCAGGTGGATTATTACAGTGAATATTCTTATAAAAATAATTCAAATTAGTAGACCTCCACGAGTAATGTACATTGTAATTAACTGAAATTATTCACTCAATTGACTTCAAAATAATATATTTCAGGCTAGTGGTAACAGTACAGAATTGTTCCATTTTACATATCTTTTTCCATTACGTAAATTTTCAAATTTTAGAAATAGGATATTATCTCTCTCTCTCTCTCTCTCTCTCTCTCTCTCTCTCCTCTCTCTCTCTCTCTCTCTCTCTCTCTCTCTCTCTCTCTCTCTCTGTATATATATATATATATATATATATATATATATATATATATATATATATATATATATATATATATATATATATATATATATATTGTTTGTTATAATTATGCCTGATTGTTGAATACGGATTTTGAATATTTTTTTTTTTTTGCATGAGTTTTTCAGGAGGGCTTTCATCAAAGTACTATTTTCGATGAGGGGAAAGACTTTAATTGTCTTTTGTAAAAGTAGCCGTTTGATGTGTAATTTGGTCGCTATTAGTGGAAAAACTACAAATAACCAGTTAGCCTCATCAATACTTTCTAACTCGTTGCCACACTTAACTAAGCCGATAGGCTTAACCCACCTGAATAGACCGAAACATCAACTAAGTTTTCAAAAGGTATTGAAAATAACTCACTGATAAGAAATTAAAGAAATGATTCTTAAATATTCCCTAGTATTTGAGCTCTTACTTTTGCTCTCAATTTATTGGCACAATATAAAAGACAAAGACTCGCATCATTCTTTTGAGATCAAAATGGAAATAACAGAACGAGATCATATGAGAAGCTAAGCAATCTAGCGTGAAGGGAAATTGAATTCTGTGACCCCATTCCCCCACGCATCTAAAAAGGAAAACTAAATTTCAACAGATATTCTCAAAAGAGTAGAAATATGCACTTATATCTTCCGCTTTCCCCTGGAATAAGGTATCAACGGAGAATAAACCCTTATCACTAACAAGCTAGTGAAAGGATCATCGTAACCAGTGAGTAAGTGATATTTTCACTGCTTTGCCCGTAGAGTTTCAGTTTTTCGCGACTTGAAAAAATGAAGCTTGCTTAACACTTTATTTTTCGAGTGTTATTTGAGACAAACACCCGATACCAAGTACCCATCGACTGCTAAAGGCTACCATCATCCATCTTCGATGGCAGCCAGGGGTTCTTCCCCCATCCCTACCTCCTCCCCTCGAACTAGAGTGGAGAAGGGAAGGATTAAGAAGCCTAGGTGTCTCACCTTGAGGAGCCACAAACACCTCCCAAAGACACCTGAACCTGTTGCAGGGACCTCCAGAGACCTTCAACAAGACACCTTGGAACGTCCAGCAACCCCAGAAGAAGTGGAAGACGACGAAGAACACCACCAGGACACTGAGGACAACCCCACTCAACTGTCACCTGCTCTCCAATCCCAGGACAACACTGCAAATCCTGTGAAGTTCAGACTGACCCCAGGACCAAACACGACCTCCTATGCTGCTGTTGCTGCCATGGAGGCCAGCAACCCGCGCCTCAAGATGACCATACGTCCCAATCGCAAGGGACTGCTGGTCATTTCTGCACAGGATCCACCCACCAAGACCTTCCTAGAGCAGCAGGAGAACGTACGAAAGCTTGACTACAATGACAGGCCAACCACCATCATCATCGTCTATGATCTTGACCTCCCTCTCGAACCTGTGCTCCAACACCCCTCCATTCTCACTGCTAAGAGATGTCAGGGAAAGGCCGGAAGGAGATCGCACAAGCTGGAGGCAGTCTTCAAAGGACCTCGCCCTCTTCAGCTCTCTTTCAGCCTCTGGGGCACCTTCTACACCGAGGAGTACTTTAAGGACCCCCTTAGATGCTTCCGCTGCCAGAGGTTCGGTCACCACAAGGACCGATGTACTGGACCAGAGATCTGTGGAGTGTGTAGCAACCGCCAGCACCCTACCGCCTATTGCATTGCCAGGCACAAGGCTGCATACCAGACAACCACCCATTGCCCGAATGGCAGAGGATCTCATCATGCTTGGCATGACAGATGTCCCTTTTGGCTCCAGCGGATTGCAGACCGTCATGGAACAGATCGTCACTACAACCTTCACCCACGTCAGCAACATCGAACACAGCAGCCTCCTATCAACCATTACCTCTCCACCTACCAACCGCACCTCCCAACAAATTCCTAACCCCTACAGACACGCCATTCCTGAACTTCCTTCTCCTCCAAGCCTTTCTCCAGCACCTAAACCTCAACGCCCTCCTAAACCTTCTCCAAAGTCAAGAAGATCCCTATCCCGCACTCCTGTCACTCCTTCACCTCTAAAATTCACCTCTCCTCCTGCCATTCCACTGCCCAAAAAACCTTCCTCATCCACATCCGCTCCTGTAACCCACACACCCAATTCCTCTCACTCCTTAAGAGAATTCCCAAGTTTACCTAGTCCCGCTGTCAGAAGCCAACCAAGCGCCTCTCGCCCCGCCACACCCCACCTTAATGTTGACAGTAATTCATACAACCTCTTTGCTTGCCCCATGGATGCTATTCTAGCAGCCATTAGTAATATACTTCGCAGTTTTCTGCAATCCGGTAAAGTAAAGTTCACCCAGGAGTCTGTTGACGACTTCGTTTTTTAACATGCCGCCCTTGAACTCAATGCTCAGTTCCCTTCATAGACCCTCCCATAAACGATCCTAACACAACCACATACAACAACCAAAACACCCACCAAAACAAACAGGTAAGAGTGTTCCAATGGAACGTGGGCGGCCTACGGAACAAGTTTGCATTCCTGCAATCCCAAACTTTAGTGCAAAACCCTGACATAATTGTACTGCAAAAAACAATGCTCAACGAGAACATACCATTTGCTTTCTCAGGATACAAAGTTTACTCTACGTATCTTTCACCAACAACAAGAGGCCTAACAACTCTTGTTAAAAGCAGCATTCCCTCCAAGATAGCACCAAGTATTGACTGTGGGACTGAGACAGAGACTCTGGGTATTCAGATATTCATGTTTGCTACAACTCTCACAGTACATAACATCTACAAATCCCCAGCCAAAACCATCAATGCTGAGGCGCTTTTCGCCGCTGCCTCCATTGATGACACAATAATTGCAGGAGACTTCAACGCCCATCACCCGTTCCTGAATTCAGTAACTGCAGCAAATCAAACAGGCAGACACTTGCATGCCTTACAGCAAGAATATCCGGATGTAACACTCATCAACAATGTTACAGAAGCCACTCATCTAAGAGAAGGACGACTAGACCTCACCCTCCTCCCTAGAGCCATACAAAGAGGCGCTAGATGGCAGCTGCACCCTGTATTAATGAGCGATCACATTGCCATAGAAATCAACCTCGAATTGGAGCAATATCCCCCTCCTCCTCCACCCCCCAATAGGTGGAACCCAGACTTTGTAGACTGGAGAAAATTCGAAGCAACTATGACAGAATGGGCTGTAGAATACATTAAAAACCCTCACAATGATATCTCCACCCTATCACTCGACTTAAACCAACAACTAGATGCAGCCGCAAGTGTTCCCATGCCTCAGAAAAAAAAAACACTCTGAGAGGAAACACGCTGACGCCTGGTACTATAACAGCCACATCAAAGAAATGAATACCAGGATAAATAGGACCAGAAAACTTCTCAGAAGACACAGAACTGACGAGCTCCATGACTTACTTGTGGAGATCATCAAACACTCTGTGCAAGTATCACTGGAAGTCAAAACGGATAAATGGTACGCATGGTGCCATGAAATCAACTTCAGCACATCCCTAGCCAACATATGGGGCTGGTTCAACAAAGTCTCTGGGAAATATAACACACCCAGAGTCACACACCCAGACCCATTAGCGGAAGCCAACAGAATTGCCAACAACTTTGCTAACAGAGCAAAAAGCACCAACCTACCTCTGCAGACAATAAAAATGCAGAGAACACTACTCCCAATCAGGAACAACATCATTGAAACCGCATGCAACATGGTAGATGATACAGACAGCCCCTATACCATGGAGGAACTAAATACGGCCCTTGAAAGGGGCAGAAAAGACACTGCCCCTGGAGCCGACCTCATCACATACAGTATGTTGAGGAATATGGGAAGCCACGCGAAGTTGGTGTACTTGCACCTGATTAACAGAACACACACAGACAGATTACGCCCAACTACATGGAACCAACAGGACACCAAGCCCATCCCCAAACCTAAGGAACCAGACACCTACCGACCCATAACTTTGATTAGCTGCACCGAGAAAGTAGCTGAGAGAATGGTACTCAGCAGACTGCAGTGGAAAATAGGCCAATTACATCACCGCCTATATGCCTACAGGAGCGGCATAGGCACTCAAGAATGTAAAACAGATGTCCTATCAACAATTAATGACAAAAAAGCCTTTGTCATATTCCTCGACTTAGAGAAAGCCTTTGAGCTAGCCAGCTCACCAGCCATTCTCTTTACACTAGTAGAAAAAAGAGTAAAAGGACATCTACTAGCCTGGACTCGAAATTACACAACAAATCGAGAAGCCAGAGTCACCTTCCAAGGAAAAACAACCGATTTCATCCCCCTAGAAAATGGTACACCACAAGGAGGCATCCTAAGCCCCTACCTCTTCAATTTACTAATGGAGAACCTAGCCACTCTAAATCTCCCAAATGGAGTGGAAATCTTCATATATGCAGATGACATATGCATCATATGTCCAAACAAAGCACATGCAAGAAATGCCACCCAAAAGGCATTGGATATGATCCAGACCAAATGCAACGATCTTGGTCTAAAGATCAACACTAACAAAATAAAAGCCATGGCTATAAAACATCTGCAAAACCCTCAGAACTTTACTCTGAGGGGTGAAGCCATTGAATGGGTAAATCAATTCATGTACCTTGGAGTAATCATTAGCAAAACGCTATCACCTGCTAATGAAGTAACATACCTAAGAGAGAAGAGAAAAATTCGTCTATCAGCCATGAGACGAATGTCCTCCCTCAAACAAGGAGTATCAAATAACCTCCTCAGACTGTTTTATCTACAAGCAATTCGATCCCACATCGATTATGCAGCACCTACTCTCACCACAATGACTGACACCCAAAAAGAATCATTGGAAGTAGTGCAAAACAATGCCTTGAGACTCATCTGGGGCGCTCCAATGTGGACAAGACTCTGCTTACTAAAGAGGCGAAACCAACCTAATTTCCCTGTCAACCAGAATTGACATTAGGGATAGCAGTATAATAATCAAGTCAGTCATCGCAGACAGGACAAGCCCACTTAACAACAAATTGAAAAGACTCCTACCTCTAGCAGAAGAGATAGACCCATCCAACTTTCATGCAAAGAAACTGCTAGATACACTTAGAAGGATGCAAATGCAAAATGAGGCCCACAAAACCAAGGGACAACAAAAGCACGAAGGCTACAGCACTCCTGCCCCTTGGGCTCAGGACCCATCAAATACAACTTTACCATCCTACCAGCAGCTAGCAAAGCCCTCTGTACACCAGAGCAACTTACTGAAGCTGCAAAGAGTGCAATCAACAACAAACCTGCACCCAACATCTACTATACAGATGGATCAGTATACCGCGAAAACCCTGCAGCTGCTGCTGCAGTCGTCTCCCCATCTGGATATAGAGAATATTGGAGGCTTTCTAACCATGCCTCTACACTACAAACTGAGCTTGTGGCTATTGCAAAAGCCCTAGAACACTCAGCCAACCTACAGCATGGAAACACAATGATCCATACAGATTCCAGAGGAGCCATCCTGGCTCTCAAAAACAAGGAACCAACAGAGAATGTTTATCTCATAGCAGCAATCCAATTCCTAGCCTTAGATCGCAAAAACAACAACAGACAAGTGACTCTGAATTGGATTCCAAGTCATACCGACATTGCTGGCAATGACGAGGCTGATCACTTAGCAAAATCGGCCTTAATGTGCCAGACAATAAGTATTACTGTGCAACCCTCACTCAAAACCATCCAGAATCAAATGGCAGCCTACTGCAACATCCAAAGGACTAGCGAAGTAAGGCGAGCCTTCTTGGATGGATCAAGATCTGCAAAGTGGTATATTGAAGCTACAAACATATTACCACACCCAATTGTAAGGAAAACACCACGCAAGGACGCTGTCATCATCTGTAGACTGCGACTGGGATATCTATGCTGCTGGCAAATCATCTTAGACAACGATGCAGACCCAGCAACACAGCACAGACCAATAAGACCGTGCAATTACTGTAATCTAGATACAGAAAAACCGCTACAGCACTATCTACATCACTGTCAAGAAACAAGCCTACTTCGACAGGATCTCAACCCAAACAATTCTGCAACTGCAACAGTAATTGTCAAACACATAATTGCAAATGTTGATGCCCTCTCAGCCTTTCTCCGCAGCTACCCTCCACCGAGATAACGTAACAACTGCACCAGTTTGCCATCTTAAAAAACCCTTTCAACTTCTCTGCTGAGATCAGAACGATCATTGGTGGCTGAGGGCATTAACTTGTACTCCTTATAAGGAGACTGTTTTGCGCTCCTGTCCTTCCTCTCAACAATGGGAGGGAGTGCAGAGCCGTTGGTGGTTTTTCTGGTTTTCAACACCTCTTCCACTTGCAATCTCCCTTTTCAGTTCAGGTATCCCCTCTATCCAATAATACCCATAATGTCTCAAATAATCACTATTACAAGTAAATCTTTATTTTTATTTTTGTTCTATTTTTACAGGTACAGGAATGTTTTATTTCACCCTTTTCCTACCACTCAAGCTGCTACTATTCTCTTCTCTTCAGCTCTCTCTTGCATAGCTGAAATCTCACACAATACCTCTGACTAATACCTTAAGCTTAAACCACTATGAAGATTTTTACTTCACCTATACCAATATCTCCAACTAAAACTCCTCAACTCCTTCCCGAGCCCTCCTACTTATCGGGACTTATTACTATAACTCTTTTTCTCTAACTATAGACTGGAGCCAGTGGGCTCCTGGGAAGGATATCCCCTTCCTAGAGTCACCTTCTTCACTCTCCAAACAGGTTTAATATTGCCTGTTACCATCCTCAACCCAAAACCTAACCCAATATCCTAAAAATAAAAGTTGCAGAATGACCCCCCCCCCCCCCCCCAATTACCTATCCCC
>NC_090733.1:101860141-101865141 GCF_036898095.1 Palaemon carinicauda | reverse complement strand
ATATTTCATGCCAATTGTAATAGTATGGACTTATACATTCCATTTTATATATTTTTTTCCATTAGGTAACATTTAAAATTTTAGAAATAGGATATTAACTCTCTCTCTCTCTCTCTCTCTCTCTCTCTCTCTCTCTCTCTCTCTCTCTCTCTCTCTCTCTCTCTCTCTCTCTCTCTCTCTCAATTGGTAACTAATACTTACAGGCTATTGATGATAGTTGTATTTTTTTTAATCTTGTTAGGACGATTTTATTGAATTTGTTGTTTTTTATGCTTTTTGAAAAAGAGCGTTGCTTCTATTTTCATCGTATAAAATGAAGGACACCAATTCATATCAATAATCGTATTCGGATATAACACATCGACGTATCAACTTCATCAATTTTTACTTTATTACTGTTAAGACGTTGAAAATGAAATGCTTGTTATGTAGGAGTTATTTGCTCCTTTTAAGATTTTGTAGATAAGGAAAATATGTTTGTAACATTTAAAGTAAAAAAAAAAATGAAAAATAAAAAACGGTAGAATGTAATTTATAGTAACATATGATGGAAGGGGCAATAATTTCATACCATTTTTTGTTTGGAATAGATAAAGAAAATTAGAAAACTGGAATTAAAAATTGAAAAATAAAACTGACATCAAACGGAACTGACATATCAACTTTATCAATAGTCTTAGTTCACACACACACACACACACACACACACACACACACACACACACACAAAACAAAAACCCGTTTACTGACGCTTTTGGTCAACTCTACTGTATATTCACAAATATTTTATAAAATTACCTAAATCTATATAAATAGTAAAAAGGTTTATTGTAATCTATGAGAAACAGAATATATTTCCATCAATATATATATAAGCATATTTTTATCAAAAGATAATAGTCTTACCACCCAAATAAGGATTTCTTCTCAAAAGAATTTAAGAAACCGGTAGCAAAAAGAAATGTTTAGTTTTTGAGATGCTCTAGGAATTTTAATTTCTCTCCTTGGCAAAAACAGTGGAAAGTCCATTCCTTCATCCTTGCTATTTCCTGATAAAAAAAAAAAATCTCCATGAAAGTAAAAACTTTCCTTAAAATAACAGTGTAAGATAAAATTAAAACTAAGATGAAGAAGCTAGTTATGTCATGAAATACTTACAACAGCAATGTGGATTACGTATATTTTTGGATATATGTACAAACTGTTTTGTCTACCTTAAACGTATGGGTGTGCTTCATGTATGAGGTAAGATGCTGTAAATATGAATCAAAGAAGGAATATGCAGCCAAAAATATAAATTACTATTTAAAATTAGCCCCCAAAAAATCATTCTTGTATTTATCGCTTTTATAAAAGAAATATTTTGCTATGCGCACGTAGTCCACTGAGTTACTCATGAGAATCCTTGCCATGAAGAGAAATGCTTTTCCAAATTCCTAGATCATTTATTCCACAGATAAGAGTAGAGTCTGATGACCACGAGTGTTGCATTTCTCAGCTGTAAATGCCTATGTGCTTCACAGGATATTCCAAAGTTAAAAACTGTAAAAGAACATATTATTAATAAGAAAAAAAAATGTGCAGTTAAACTATAAGAAGAGGTTATTTGAATCATGACATTTGTACAAGACATAAATAAGATCGGTGTTCTAGCTAATGTATGTCACAAGTGAGTAGTACGGTATTTAGCGTCTTATCTCTTAGCAACCACACACTATTTCTTGGACAAAAATAATTACAATGGAAATAATTTGCTTCACTTCTCTCTCTCTCTCTCTCTCTCTCTCTCTCTCTCTCTCTCTCTCTCTCTCTCTCTCTCTCTCTCTCTCTCTCTCTCTCGCAACGAATATTTTTATGTTTAACAGGCTGACGTAAGTCTCGTTTAATTGTTTTTATAAGGGAGTTCTATTCTAATGTTGTTACTGTCCTTAAAATATTTCCTTTTGATTATTCATTACTTCTCTTATAGTTTGTTATTATCCTTAACTCCTTCCCTCACTGGACTATTTTTCTCTGTTGGAGCACTTGTGCTTATAGCATCTAGCTTTTTCAACTAGAGTTGTAGTTTAGCTAGTAATAATGATTGGGCTGTTTTTTCTCTGATGGGGCCCTTGGTCTTATAGCAACCTGCTTTTCGAACTGAGGTTGTAGCTTTACTAGAAATAATTGCAATAAAAAAATACCATCAGGAGTAAAATCTGCTCTTTATAGAAATGGATGATAACAAGCCTCGTTTTCCCTCTTCTTGTGTCCCAGAAAAGCGGTTCCACTTCCCAAAACTAAGATTTACGAGATCGTCGGCGAATCAGCTTGTGATATATTATTTCGGAGACCGTTCTCCATTGGCAATTGTCGAACATTGCTCGTAAAGATAACAAATGAGCCGATTAAAAGGAGATGCTGAGAGAGAACGTATTCAACAGGGAATTGAATTGCACGTCTCAATAAATGACATAATCTTCTGTACGCATCTTTTACAAAAAGCGAAATGGGGAACTGGAAAGGAACCCTCATACACCAGCTCATCTCTTTTTGCTGTATAGATAGACAGATAGATAGATAGAAATGTGCATACACACACTATACACACACACTATATATATATATATATATATATATATATATATATATATATATATATATATATATATATGTATATATATATATAAAAATACACACACACACACATATATATATATATATATATATATATGTGTGTGTGTGTGTATATATATATACATATATATATGTATATATATATTTATATATATATATATATATATACATGCATATGAATATTAAAATATATTTATATGTGTATGTATTTACATATATATATAAACTGTATGTATGTACAGACAATATATACATATACACACATACTGTACGTGTGTGGCCGTCTGTCTGTCTGCCTATACTCATCTTCATATTTTCTCCGAGTTCTAAGAAAACTTATGCAAGGAGCTGTGGATACATCGTGGAAAACTATTTACGTGATTTCCGATTAACATTAAACTCTTGCCTTTCTCTTGCCTGAAATTTTGTGAACGATTGACCTAATCTGTCTCGGGATTGGTACTTTTTTCAAATAAGAAGATATTATTTCGGCTCTTTAATCTCCTTCTTTGATTTTCTTTTAATACTACTCGTCATATTAGGCTGTAGTTTCATTGTCGAGCAAATGATAATGAAAATAACAGTAAATGTAATAATAATGATAATATTGACGATAAATAATAAAAATAACCTCCCGTATATAAAAAAGAATAAGTGTTTGGTTTTAAATATATATACAGTATATATATGTATATATATTTATATATATATATATATATATATATATACATATTTATACATATGTATAAATATATATATACATATATGTATGTATTTATATGTATATATATGCATATATATACATACATATATATATATATATATATATATATATATATATATATATATATATGTGTGTGTGTGTGTGTGTGTGTATCCTATCACTCTGAGTGGCAACCACTCAAAACTGATAATCTCTTACAAATTGCCCAACCTCCCGTGTGTTAATTAGGAAAGGTGGAGCGGGTGGGAAGGCTTCAATCTGTGTGTGCATATCTATCTAAATATTTATCCGTCACTAGTAATACATATGATGATGATATTAACAGTAACTATTTATCTATTATATGAATTAAGAAAAGTTCTTTATATCGTATAAGAATGGGTAGGACGATGACTTTATAACTAATGAGCTCACTCACTCAAGTCCAGGAGACACTACCGGCCAAGGCTAATGGAATCTTGGTATGTTTCCCATTCTTGTTTTTATTTCAGTTAAATTTCTTTATTGATATGGATTCTTTCACTAATCATATTATGCTAATATCATCAGTCCATTAGTGTTTCACATTCACACTCACGATTTTAGTCGGTTAATAACGGACATAAAAAAAAAAACTTGGTTAAATAGATCTTTTACGCTTAATGGTTCTCTTTTTTTCATTCAATTACTTCAAGATTTAATTTACCCTTTCATGGTTTTAAAGTAAAAGGATCTCTCTCTCTCTCTCTCTCTCTCTCTCTCTCTCTCTCTCTCTCTCTCTCTCTCTTAAAACTGAGAGAAGAACTACTCACATATTAAAATTATTCCCGATTTTCAATTTCTCAGAAGGAAAAAAATTCAAAATCATCATCAGTTTAAAATAATCTGCATTCTAATCATAAATAACAATGATGAAAATATCAATGAAAACAATAACAATAAAGGTAATCAATTGTATTAAAAGATTTTAAAGTTTATAGAAACATGGCAAACCCCTAAAATATATATATTCAAATGATCTTGATGATTATCAGTATAATTGAATTAAAATAGCAATAAGAAGAGGTAATGCACAAAGAAAATTATTTAATTTACATAACTGAAATTATAACTTTCATTGAACACCTTATCAATTATGGAATACCCTTGAAGTAGATTGAATATTTCAATCATCTTTTTATAAATGGTAGGAATAAAGTTGGTAGAGCAGATGGCTTTTGTTTTGCAAAATTCCTTGGGACTTGGAACATGATCTTTGGGATGTTCTAAACCCATTATCATATATATATATATATATATATATATATATATATATACATATATATATATATGTATATATATATATATATATATATATATATTTATATATGTTTATATATGTATATATATATATATATATATATATATGTATATATATATATATATATATATATATATATATATATATATGTATATTCATCCGGGCACAAGAAAATGATGTTCCAGAGACTTAGCCACTAAGTCACTTGTTTAGTGGCAAAGTCAGTTGATTCGGAAAAAATGCAGATATTAGGAAGAATATATGGCCTATATTAACATATATAAAAAACACCTTTGTAAATGAAAAATTATCATATATATATATATATATATATATATATATATATATATATATATATATATATATATATATATATATATA
>NC_090733.1:101855141-101857641 GCF_036898095.1 Palaemon carinicauda | reverse complement strand
TGGTTGAGAGTCCACGTTATTATGGATTTCTTCTTAAATATATAAATTTCATTAAGTCGGTTCATGAGCATAGCAAGTGCAAAGTTAACGTTAATGGAGTCATATCAAGTGATTTTTCAGTGAACACCGGAGTACTCCAAGGGAATGTGTTGCCACCTATGTTGTTTATCCTCCTCGTGGACTTTGTAATGTGTAGAACAGATGGTGGAGGATTTGACTGGATTGATGATAG
This sequence comes from Palaemon carinicauda, assembly GCF_036898095.1. NCBI lineage: Eukaryota > Metazoa > Arthropoda > Malacostraca > Decapoda > Palaemonidae > Palaemon > Palaemon carinicauda. Next base: position 101,857,409 of record NC_090733.1, on the reverse strand, counting down.
GAATTTAGCAGACCTAGAGTATGCTGATGATGCTGTCCTTCTAAGCAGAACACCACAAGATTTGCAATTCTTGCTTACCAGAATGCATGAAATATCACAAGAGGTTGGGCTGAAGATAAATAAAAGGAAGAGAGAGATGATGAGAACAGGGTATGCAATGGAAGATGAAATATCAATGGAAGGAGAAAGGTTTAATGAAGTGGAATCATTTAAGTATTTAGGAACTATGATCTCCAATACAGGGTCTTTAGAATTAGAGTTTGGTGAAAGATTGAAAAAAGCAAATGAGACAATGGCTAGGCTAAGTAAAATATGGTAATCAAATCGCCTAAAATTGCATATAAAAATCAGACTATATATCAGTTTAGTGAGATTGGTATTACTCTATGAACATGAGTCATGGTATGACAATGAAACATTCTCCAATGGATTTAGTAGATTTGAGTATAAAGCCCTCAGAAGGATATTGGGAGTTAATTGTCAGGCTAGGATTAGAAATGAAACTATAAGAGAGATTGCTCGAGTGCCATATGTGGATGCTATCATGATGAAGGGTAGATGGAGATGGTTTGGGCATGCTCATCGCACTCCCCGAGAGAGATTAGTTTACCAAACGTTCAGCTGGGTTCCACAATGCACTAGAAGAATTGGAAGACACAGGCCTACATGGCTAAGGACTATAAAGCACGAATTTGAAGATTATGAATGGAGAAGTATTGAATTAAACGCTCAAGACAGACGACTGGCGAAATCTAATCGAGGCCCTTTACGTCAATAGGCGTAGGAGGAGATGATGATGATGATATATATTGTGTATATATAAATACATATATGTAAATATATTGTATATATATATATATATATATATATATATATATATATATATGTATATATATGTATATATGCATATATATATATATATATATATATATATATATATATATGTGTGTGTGTGTGCGTATTTGTGTGTATATATATATATATATATATATATATATATATATATATATATATATATATATATATATATATATAATAATAGTAATAGTTCCTTTCTTTTTCAGCTACAAGGTGTCCTTGTCGGTATTTTATAAACTAAAATTTAGGCCAACGTTCGGCTAAATGTTTAGAAGTATTTCTCCTATCATGGACTCCTCGCGAAGACCCTGTGAATATCGTTCCTAGCATATACATTCTAGAAATCAGAATATTTCCATCAGTTTTATAATCAGCTGAAACTTTGATAGAGCTTAGTTTCGCTCCTTTTTTGAGATCTTAATTAAAGATATTTTTTAAACTAATCATAATCGTTATCTGTATATTGTGCTGTAAGTTCCAGATTAGAAAACTGTGAAGGTAATTATTCACAACTATTGCAAATTTAAATCAACGTACATTTTTTGGTAGAAATTTAATAAAACGTAATAATGATGTGAAAGAAATAGACAACATATAATTGGAGATGGTGTGACTTTGGTTAAAAGACACAAAAGATATTTAGTTTATTATTCAGAGAATACAATTCAAATAAAAAGGAGTTTTGATTTAGAAAGATTATATATAGCTATCATAAATTACTAACATGAATATTTCGAAAAATTTTCATATTAACATAGTGTCATTCCACATGAAAATAAATAAAAAGAACATTTGAATTTCCTTCCTCATGAAGACTGATAGTATAGTTTTAAGAATAGTAAAATAGTGAAAAGAAAATACTACAATCTTTTTCATTCTGAAAAAAAACAAGAGTAATTCTCTTCAATTATACTAAGATTCATTCGACATACATTGTTTATACTTTGTTCCTAGGCTCTTTCTACAGAAACCTTAGCTTCTGAACGTGACTTTCTGTCAAAATATCAGCTTTCAAACAATGGATCGTGGCATGTAGAAGTTTCACTCTTTCATGTAAGAGAGAGAGAGAGAGAGAGAGAGAGAGAGAGAGAGAGAGAGAGAGAGAGAGAGAGAGAGAGAGAGAGAGAGAGAATTTGTGTGTGAGAGGGGGAGAGAGATGGAGAGTGTGGTTGTGTATGGGTGTGTGTGTGTGTGGTTTGAGAGAGAGAGAGAAAAAGAGAGAATGTGTGAGAAAGTATGTATATGTATGTGTGAGAGAGTACGTGTGTGTGTGAATGTGTGCTTATTTGAGAGAGAAAGAGTATGTGTATGTTTAAGAGAGAGAGAGAGAGAGACTGAGAGAGAGAGAGAGAGAGAGAGAGAGAGAGAGAGAGAGAGAGAGAGAGAGAGAGGACGTTATAAGAAACCCCT
>NC_090733.1:101845141-101850141 GCF_036898095.1 Palaemon carinicauda | reverse complement strand
ATATCTATGTGGAATGGGAATATAAATGGTTAACTCCAACAAATGTAAATACGAAGTACTGCAAGGAATGTATAGTTGATTTCGATGATCACTATATTAATTTTCTTGTAATCTTCATTTATAATGAAAAATATTTAGAAGATTTATATACTTTTCTATTTGTAACAAATCAAATATATATGAAAAAGTGTGCGTGAGTGCACGTGCCTCTATTTCTGTCTGTCTCTGTATAAGTGAGAACATTTTTAGACTGTTTGTATGCAGGGTGCATTGGTAAGCCAAGTTAGGTATTCATGGTTATAATGTCTGTCTTTCTACAGTATTTTGTTTCCTAGTTCATTGAAAATAAATAATTTAATACCACTATAGATCATATAGTTAAGCTTTCTAACCATCCTTCTTCAAGATGATGTTAAGCTTTCTAACCATCCTTCTTCAAGATGATATACAATTAGTTGCAAAGGAGCTGAGGCCAACTGAAATCTGGTAATAAAAGTGAGAATTAGTAAACCCGCTTGAGAGATCTATCAGGAAAAACCTCTCAATTGAACATTTGATCAAGCGAAGTTTTTCACTTTCAAATTCATTAGATAACCGTGGGAAGTTGATAACCATAATGAATACGACTGGAGTAACAATATAGAAACGATCTACTAAAGTTATAAAGTAAAAATTTTGTTTGATATAAGAAAAGCCTCATTTGATATTCAAATGTGAAATACAACAGCAGAAAAAGCAGCTACAGAAGAATAAGGCTTTGTTAAAGTAATGCAATTATCCCAATTGTGAAGCATTGTCTGAGAAATAAAGAAAACTTCCCATAGATTATACCTTTAGTAACCATTGAATTATATATGCTTCATTTGAAATCTATCTTTTTATCGAAAAAATTACAATATTTTTCTTTTGAGAGAGAGAGAGAGAGAGAGAGAGAGAGAGAGAGAGAGAGAGAGAGAGAGAGAGTGTGTGTGTGTATGTGTGTGTGTTACAATGAGTTACAAGGTTTCTGGATATCTCAAAGAGTTTTGAGTCGATCCGTGGAGACTCCATTTGCTCTTGGATAGAGCAAATTAGTTATTTATTCTTGAACTCGTTTACCGTGTTACTTTTCACTACATTAGCTGGAAGTGAGTTCCATGTATTTTCTATTTTGTATGAAAAGAAAATAGCACATTGAGAGGCATTGTGTCTTTTTGATTCTTGTTTGTATCCGTTATCTCGAAGAGAGAGAGAGAGAGAGAGAGAGAGAGAGAGAGAGAGAGAGAGAGAGAGAGAAGAATAAAGTAAAATAAGAGAGAGAAAGAGGAAAAAAGGAGGAAATGGAAAATGGAGTGGCTAATAAAGTAAAAGTGGGAAAAATATCCCAAATCTAGAAAAGGGACGAAAAGAGGGACAAAGCATTGATCAAAATTGGATTTCCATCAAAAATAAGTGACACTGGCCAACGGATTGGCAAAAGGGGGAGCGGGTAATTCTGACGTCATCGGAAATCGGGAGGAAAAAAAAGGTTTTATCTAACTTTTCTCTTTTAACAAGTTATGGCTTCGTTTCTGGCACTGAGTGGCGAGAAATAGTTTTGTGGAATTGATGATTTATTTCTATGTCCTATAATAGCATATCAAATGATGAAAATTTAACAATAAATTACGTTACTTGATAATATGTAGTTTAAAATTTCTAAAAACAGTTGATGATGATTTTCCTTTGATAGACGTATCGAAGAAAAATTATTCTTGATGATGAATTTTGTTTCCTAAAGTTTGAGCACCGTAAATTCTTTTTGCCAAAATTTGTAAAAAAAAAAAAAATAAATAAATAAATAAATAAAATAAAATAAAATGAAATGAAACAAAAAATAGATGAATAAATCAGTTGATAACGCTTTCCCTTTGGTAGAAACGTGATTTCTAAGAATAAATTCATACTTTTCACTAAACTTTGAAATCCAAGCTTAAAATTGTTTGGCCTTGCATATCTCTATTTCATTCCAGTTCAGTTATGCAAATACTAGTGGCCATTTAGATAATATTTTTTTATGATGGCAGTTTTGTAGAACTATAGATAATTAACTATTTTCAGAAATGTAATTAGATATTTGGTTTATCATACAGATAAGAAAATATTTGTTTCAATTGATAATGTCAAGTTTCTCCTAATACTAGATCGGCACTATTTACTCTGTGTTATAATTATAATTTTCAATATATTCCATACGCAAAAACACGTACAGTACATACACTCGCGCTTGCACACAAACTTGTATACAAACCCACACACACACACACACACACACACACATATATATATATATATATATATATATATATATATATATATATATATAATTTATATATATACATACATATACATACATACATGTATGTATGTATATATAGGGGCTGTTTTGGTCTATTGGTAACGTCTCTGTCTGGCAATTGCCAGACTGGGGTTCGAATCTCGCTCAAACTCGTTAGTTCTTTTAGTGTCTGCAACCTCACAATCCTTGTGAGCTAAGTATAGGGTATTTTGGGAAGCCTATAGGTCTAAATGCTGAGTCATCAGCAGCCATTGCCTAGCCCTCCCTGGTCCTAGCTTGGGTAGAGAGGGGGCTTGTGCGCTGATCAAAGGCATATATGGTAGTCTCTAGGGCATTGTTTCTTTCCTGTCACGCTCAGCGGCTCGGTCTCTCCCCATCCCTCGGTTAGGGGGAGAGGAAATATTCATACCCTACTGAGAGGGGCTACCCAAACGGTACACACAGAAACTGCAATCTCCCACAAATTGCCAAAACCAGCAGGTTGTAGTTAGGAAAGGGGAGGGCGTTTGAAATTTGTGTATGTGCGTGTGTGAGGATATCTTTTTAAATATCTAGACGTCATTTTGACCGCTCGGGTGCACTAGTGAATACGATTGTTGAGAAATTCATGGATGGCATTTCTCACCATTCTTTTTCTAAACATTTTTATGGTTTATTTATCCAAATTTGTTTTCTGATTTTTTATGGCTATCTAACTTAATATTTAAAGAATTAAATAGTTGTGCTTTTGAGATTTAGACAATATCAAATTTCATTGTTAAGCCTTGTTTTGCGGTTTAAAACTTTCAACTATAGATTTCTGCTTTCTTCGGTTTCTTTTTTTTCATAAATGAGGACGGAAATCACGACACAAGCTCAAACGTTCGTCTTCTTGAGTTCGTCAGCTATGGGCCAGCAAGGTCGCAGCTACCCGTTTGAACCTGGTGATGCCTATGGTACTTATTTTATGGTGTCCACTTCAGCGTAAATCCTGTAGGAACTTCTTGATCTTGGGTGTTGGGTATAGCACTCAACCTAGTCATTATTATGGCTTCAACAGCTACTTCAGGCAAATAGATTTTGAAGAAGTTATAAATTATGAAATACAAAGCATAGTTACTCCCTTCTTCAGAAATTAAACTAAGTTCTTTTTGTCTTGCGTCAGTATGAATTATTACTTTGGCGTATTCTAGATAGTGTGCTACGTTCAGCAGGTAAATCGACAATGTGCGTTATTAAAAATTTTCCACTAATCGATGTTCGCTATATAAAGCCTAGTTATTGATTCCGCTGATTGTTTAAATTTTACATAGTTCTATTTATAATGAATATACTCATTTTTGTATGTCGTTTAAACGCAACATTTATTTCATTAATTTCTAAGTAAAATATAAGATATTCCCCGAGATAATTTGGCTTATTTAAATGCTATTATTCTTTCCTTATATGAAGCCCAGCGTTAAATTCTAAGTGTATAGAGCGTCCTTTGTTGTTGAGTTCTAGGTTTTGTTGTGAGTTTTGCTTGGAATGCAAGTGTCGGTATTTGGTCAGTATCGGTTTCTCTAACATTGTGGCTTAATTTTTCAGCGTTAAGTAACTTTCCTTGGTAATGTAATTGAAGAATCATTTATGTAATTTATCAATTTCCGAAATGGTTAGCATAAAGTTTTTGATTGCCTCTAGGGAGTATTATCAATAGATAAGTGTTGTAATACTGTACGCGATAAACTTCTTAGAAAAGTGAATTTGAGGTAAACGAACACATTGCGTGTTTAAACTCATTTCGGATTAACTTTTAGGATTTTAACGGTTAATTTTTGCTGAGGATGCGAAAGCAAATTTTTAGGAGTGTAATTACGAATGTGTAAACATTAAACTATTCCGTCTTGCATTTGACTCGCATTAACGCCACCTTGGTTCGGTTACAAGCTAAATGTAAAGCTGAAAGGACGGTGACTGAAGACGCGGTTTCCTCACTGAAAATACCTGACCTTTCAATGCTGACGTATTCTTGTTTAAAAAAAACGCGAGGGCATAGATGCAAATTGGATTTTGAGGGTATAACTGCTAATCTGAATATTGATTCGTACACTTTTCGTTTGTTTTATTACAAAAACAATTTAACAATGAACCTCTCATACTTGTAAAGTCTTGAGTATAGAAGATCGTAAATATGAAAGTGCCAAGACTTTGTTAATGGAACATTTCCGTTCTGCTGCAAATAGGTTGTTCAAGGCCATTAAAGTCCTATCTGAAATGCAGATAAATTCTAATACAAATCATTCGAGTTTTCATCAGTAAAATGCGTTTGGTATTGGTATTGGTATTGGTATAACTCTTAAATATTGGTATTGGAATTGTAATGCAGTATTTTTTTTCCTCTGATAACTATGAATAAAGTGTTATAAGTATAATTTATCTTTAGTAGCAGGCAAAAGTAAGCTGTCTCTGGCGCAAATAACGTTCAGATTTTTCAGGTGACAGATACTTGGAATCCTCAAAGAAACTGGCCAATAAAGTTGACACAGTCAAAACTTCTACCATTGATTCTCTTGCCAATTCCCTTGCAGTGTCTTTTGAAAGTTTGGATATAATGCTTTGTATGTAAGCTTGCTGGTGGAAAAAAAATAATCGCCATATATCGTCTGTCAAGGTTGTTGTTGAGGCTTCAGCTAAATTGGATAAGTTGAGCTATTTCAATCGT
>NC_090733.1:101820141-101840141 GCF_036898095.1 Palaemon carinicauda | reverse complement strand
ATTCTCATGAATTCAAAACTGAATTGGATGGCCATCTAACTCTTTGCTCTATTAACATGGTTGGTTTGGGATTTTTTTAGACAGTAAAATTCGTCTATTACTTTGTGTTAATAAGATGGATATGATTTAAAAAAAAAAAAAGAAGTTCTGCAGCAGTAATTTATCTTTCGAACAGTATTTGCAATTCATATAATTATCCCGTCATCTTTTCTTTGGGGGGTGGAAGGGGTTTTGGAAAATACAGATGTGTATATGACGCTACAATATCAGCAACTCAAGAACCTTTTATACGATATAGTAGTGATACAGATCCTGTTTCTGACTTGACAAGAATAACTGTAACTAATGCCTTTGTGGAAGCTTTAGATAATTTGACTTGTGGTATCATGAATACGAAAGCGACCCCATGGTGAAGGTATACAGATTTTTTTTTCATATCTTAAAACTTGTTCTAATTTAAGTGTATATTTTGAAGTTTATTAACCATATGAAGATGGAATCAAAAAATTTTAATCCTTACAGATATTACATTAGGTGTTATAATGAATTAATTATAGCTTCACAAGAAAGGGTTGATGAACAGCAAGATTTTTTTTTAATGTTCCATGACTAAACCAAGCACACTCCCTGTAATCTTATAGATTAATATATTTTCAGGTAAACGAAAAGTTTTGAGAGTTCGAAGTAAATACTTTCGGAAAGAAGTCTAGGGTCATCGGGAAATAACCTTATCGGCAAAAACTTTTCCTTTGACAAAATTCATCATATAGGATCTGAAAATCCATCGTATGGGGAATGTTGTTAAATCATTCTTTAGTGATACCTTGGCTGTTTAGCCGAGAAATGTATATGTCCTTTGAAATTGTACCAGAATTTCAAAGGTAACAGTGCTTTAGGGTCAATAGTTGAAGAATGTGTCAATATAGTAAGTTAATTCTTGTTTCCATTCAAAAGAAAATTCTATCACAACATAACTTTTTATTTCATAATTGCTTGGTTATGTCATATAGAAAATACATGTTGCATTTGAAGACTTCTGAGAGACACAAAGATAGTTCCAACTCGCATTACATCAGAAATGCTTTTAAAAGAAAGTTCGCTGATCTCTCTGAACATCATTCCAGATATACAACCATTATCGTCAGAAGATACTGAATAGAATCAAGAATACATATTGGGCAACAAATCAAAGCTCCAAAAAGTTCGGTTTATGTCAAGGACTTCTTGGACCAGATGATTCTGCTATCCTCAAAATCCAGACATGTTCAAAGATTCGTACATAACTCAAGAAAGGGGAGTTGGTTTTATTTAAGGAGTAAATACAAAACTCGAATGTCGAAATGGAAGATCACTATAAAACCCATAGCTATACATGCCGCTGTATATTCTAAAAATCATAGATATTTAAAATAGATTTATTAATTCTTGTTTGCAGTTCAATTTTTGTATGTGGTTTAAACGCAACTTTTCATTTAGTATTTTGTAAGGGGAAAATAAGCTTTTCCAGGAGATTTCGGTTTATTTCAATGCAATATTTTTTCCTTATAAAAATGGCATTATAAAAATAATTTGTTGCCAATCGAGTTTTGTAATTATCTTAATGTATATTTTATAGAAGAAAATGTATTTTCATTTCACCTGACGTAGAGGAATCAACGAGCAAGAGCGTTATTTATATTAGCGTTAATAAAGATTAAATTAATCCCAAGTGGATCAGTATGATAAAAATGGGAATGACTGTGGCTGTATTATAACTATTACCGTGATTGTAATTGTGCCCACTTGTCAAGTGAATATGCAGTGTCAAGTGGAGTAGAGTTTTAAACTCCTGTCAAAATTAACCTATGAATAAAAAGTTTCCTAAAGACGGGGAAAGTAGGGCCAATGTCCCGTGATCAAAGTAACAGGGAAGGTAGAAACAGGTCGATAAATTTTTACTTAACCCCGGATCCCCAACGGACAAAACTCTCAGGAGTTATTATATTTAATCATAAAGGATTTTTTTTTTTTTTTTTTTTTTGCATAAACATTAAATCATAAAGCAGTTTATTTGCATAAACATCTATGAAGAATAAATTTCAGTAACTGCTGTTTGCATATTTACTAGAAACTTGTGAATGAAAATGGGATTTTGTTTTGAGTTTGTTGACATGTATAAAACCGCATAGATAGTCAAAATACGAAATATGGTAAGACAAAACTAAAAATCTTGGATTTCGTTAATAACGAGTAATACAGTCCATATTTGTTATCGAAAAGCAATTGCGGATATCTGAGTTACCGTATGCAAAAGTCTGTAAATGAAAAATTCAACTAAACAGCATAATGACAGACTTATCACCATTTAATGTCGATGTAAGCCATAAAAGGAGTGGTAAGGTGTCTATTTCATGTGATAGCTTGCTTGAGTAGAGAGCAAGCGTAATACAATATTTTACCTACACAAAATGAAAATGTCCGCTAACACATTCATTGCAATCTGTGAAAGGGTCGGTGTACAGAATATTCTTTAGTGTTTAAATTTACCGTACATACTGTGATACCATATGAAGAATGAAAGGGGATGAAATGTATAAATATCAAAGATATACAAAATATAGAATGTAAAAGTAATTACATAATTAACAAGGGGAAATGATAAGAAAATCTCGTACTTTTTTTCGAAAACCTGTAGAGGAAAAAAGAAAAGAAAAAAAAAAAATATATATATATATATATATATATATATATATATATATATATATATATATATATATATATACATATATTAGGCCAAGTTGTGTAGCCAAGACATAATTCACGCATGGTTTTATGTTATAGAAGTTAGACGTCGAATATCGCTGTAATTAATTTTTCCATAATCCGAAATTATTTTAATTTATTAGTGAGGAGGGTCTCCTATCGGATTATTTCTTCTTTATTAGTGAGGAGGGTCTCCTATTGGATTATTTCTTCTTTATTAGTGAGGATGATCTCCTATTCATTATTAATTTATTTTTGAGGAAGATCTGTTATTATTTATTGGCAAGGAAGATCCCCTATTAATTATTTATTAGTGAGAAGATCATCAATTTATTATTATCTATTAGTAAGAAAGAGCCCCTATTGACTGACTGAATGTAAGCTATCTGGCGACACAATTTAAAAGGATCACTAACATCTATGACAAAATGACAAAATAAAATTTTTTAATTAGGCGATGATTTAATCAGTTTTTCGAGATATCAGAGATGTATAGTACTTCAAAATTCAAAAGAATGTATTAATGATGTCCTACTTCAACTTGAGTATTCTGTTCATCGCATTGTGTTAAGTTAAAAATTGTTATTCAACAAGCGCTTAGCTCGTTAGATTATGTATTTCTAAATAACCTAGTGTGTCAATTTCTGGCCGGTAAACCATTATTAATTCAAGAAAGCAAGAAACAGTTTTTCAAAGGACCTGTTTTAGTAATATATCTTTAGACAAAATATTTAAGAAAAAAACGTAAAGACTAACATAGCCATAAGATAAGAATAGACTGTTAGATTGTTAGTCTGTAGTAACAAGAGCATACTGCGTCCAGCTTTGTTTTCAGCTAAGTAATAAATGTATCAAAATGGTTGAACAGGATATTCCCTCCAAGCCTAATACTCAATCTCTAAAGCTCTTCCCTCGAGAGGAAGGTATACTGCAGGAGTATTAAGTTTCAAAGATCTTCAGCGTCACGATCCAGAGAGAGAGAGAGAGAGAGAGAGAGAGAGAGAGAGAGATTAAAGTCTCTCTTTGACATGGCATCCTGAAGGCTCTTTGTGATACCGGAGTATCTTAAAGTGGCTGTTCCTTGTAGCACGTCGAAATTCCCTTTGGAGCGTTGAAAGAATGAGGTATGACACGGCTAACTATTATCAGTTCAAAAGGCACTCTTTGGACGTCCGACACAAAGGATGTAAAAGATTTTTGAATACTGATAGACATGGGATTCTTAGCTGGAAGCCGATTGATTGATAAGGTTGTGGTGACTTATTGGTATCGTCACTGCCTGGGGATCTGCCGGTCTGGTGTTCGATTCCCACTCAAGCTCGATAGTTTCTTATAATGTATTCCACCTCACAATCCTTAGGAGCTATGGATGGGGAGTTTGGGGGAGCCTCTAGGTCTACCTTCTGAGTCATCAGCAGCCATTGCCTGGCCCTCCCTGGTATTAGCTTTGGTAGAGAGGGGATTTGGGCGCTTATCATATATATATATATATATATATATATATATATATATATATATATATATATATATATATATAGTTAGTTAGTCTCTAGGACAATGTCCTGCTAGCTAGGGTATTGTCACTGTCCCTTGCCTTTGCCATTCATGAGTGGCAGGAGATATTTACCCGGTGACTATCATACATATGGCTATAGTTCTATAGACGTCCTAGGTCACTGAAAGAAATATCGACTTGTTCAATACAGTACCTTGAAGGAGTCAGGCAAGTCATGATCACTTGGTTAAAACGCAGTGTTATTTCAGTGTCACTTGGTAAAAAGGTTGTCTTAATTCAAAATCAGTTGACTAAAAGACGGTTTCAATATTTTAATAATTCTGTACTTTGGTCCTTTAATGATTATTGTTATACGGTCTGCTTGAGGCAAAATTACTATCATTCAGATATTTTTCTATAGTCAATTCCCATAGAAACTATCTGTATATTTACTGACACTGTATTCTTCAGCTAATATTTTCTTTACTGCTTGTTAGCTATCTGGAAATTAGTTAATCGAAAGCCCAGGTACAGTCATTTATTAATCCCTTTACGTACCAATTGATCGATGAATTTAGTGTTGAGAAAATGTTTGATAAATATTTTCTTAATGTATATTTACTGCATATTCCTTAGCATGAAGTTCTCAATCACAAATTTTATCAAATCACCTGAAAACCAGAAGGACATGATTTAATGCTACATTCTATAACCAATCACTCAACCAGTCATGGATTATATTTAAGTTTTAATTACCCAATTAAAGCTCTTTATACTACTTGCTGAGGAAGATACTTGAAAAATTTATAGAGATGATTTTACAACTTTAATCACAACACAACGAAATCTGTACCTCGGGCTTTATCTCCATCCCAGGACGCTGGATTATATTTTATGATTGCTGGGCTGTAAAATAAGGTAATCTTAATCTTATAGGAGAATACTGCAAGTATTCCACTAACTTAGATAGATTACTTGTTGGATTTAATCCCTTACAATCATTATTTCCTTAGAATTTCCCTTATGATATTTAAAAAAAGTAATGAACGTATTTCACGTTTTGATCAAAACTCTTGATTCTAATCAATTCTGAAGAGATTTTTACAATCCCTGAGAACTTAAGCTTCTTCGAGATTGCTGAACAGAGCATAGTGGAAGAGAATGTTGGGATGAAATAATATTCTTATAAATGAAAATATTCTTTGGGAAATATAAGAACGTTACGAAAATATTCCAGTAAGTACCTGGAACATATTAATTCCTTTTAAGGAGATATTCAGAACCGCTATGGATTATTTTCTTTTTTATTCTTCAGGGCAAAATTGGGCCAAAGAATATTTGCTAAAATCTTTATATTGATCGGGATAAGAATACGTATTTCAGCTAATTTCGAAATGGATTTGGATATAAATGGACATCATTTATTTTTTATTTCCTGGCCATTTTTTTTCGTGTTTTATTTAAAAAACAACTATCTTATTTCCTCACCATTTCTTTTTTATCTATTTAAAAGAAATCAATTATCTTATTTTTTTTACCATTCTTTTTTTGTTTTTTATTTTTAAAAATCCTTTGAAAATCATACTACGCACGTTTTATGAAAATCCCTCTACCGTAAAGTAAGATGCTTGTTTTTATTTATGAAGAAACCCATGCTTTGCTAAAACAACTACAGGCCATCTTCTCGTCCAGCAGTATTATTGTGTAACAAATCTCGGAAACATCTCTTCTTGTCCTCATATAATTTCAGTATACTTTTGATTTGCGATATTCATACCTAAGTTTTATTTGTTTTCATGTAAGAGATCAGAAATAAAGGATTTAACTTCCTTCTAGCAACCTACTTTAAACGCTAATGATATCTATTTATTGGTTTATTCTTGAAGAATTAGAAATAAAACTAAGTAATGATAAAGATATTACTAAAAATTGTTCGTTAATAATAAATGTGACTTAGAAAGTCAGAGAAATTATCGGAACGATTTGAACAACTTTATCAAATAACTAATAATCTACGATTTCATTCCTGAAGAATTATATAAACAATGCAAAAACAAAATCTAAGAAGAACAATAATAAAGAGAAAATATACTGGAAATTGTTCGCGAATAATGAATTGAATAAGATCAGTAATATGGGAATGATTTGAATACTTTTATCAAATAACTAAGAAGGAAAAGAAAATATTATGATTTATATTCCTCCTCCATTATGTCTATGTGGCAAGGCAAAATCGAACACAGTTAGCGGAAAGACGATGGCTGTTGCGTGCAAAAACCCCATTGGACTCAGACTTGGATTCGCTCACCCAAGGGAAAGGAAGAAGAAGCAAAGTTGAAAAGAGGCGAAATCTCGGAATTTCAGGATTTAAGTTTGTCACACGAAGAGACATCAGCGGAGAAGTTAGCTTGGACATCGTGGATATTATTTTATGTGCAAACAGACAAAAGAATATTTTTTCATTTACCCTACTGTAATATAGCAGATGGTTGGTTGAAAATCGGTACAAGGAAATCAATATCGAGTACTAATATAAGCCATCATGGTGTTGAGAAGGTATATGGGGATTTAGACCTTGGCTAGCAAATTTAAGTTTGAATTCGCCAGTCAGGGTATAAATCCCCATATACCCTTCTCAACACCAGTATAACGTAATTCCCTACAGGTTTTGCCCTATATAAACATTATAATTGTTGATCACTCCTTCAGCCAGGCCAAGCAAACCAAACGGGGTCCTAAAACAAAGCATTTCTAACCCATCTGCTTAAAAATCTACGCAAAAATCCTTTGCGCAGGATATATGGTATGTAGACCCCTAGTGTGATTTTTATATCCTGCATGGGCGTGGCTTAGGGCTTAAGCAAAGGTATATCGAAGTTCGGACAGTTTTAGCTATTCAATGAGAACTGAGTATTCCGGATGGTGTAAGGAAAAAGGAATTTATCACAAAGAGACAATGGAGAAGTAAGCATGGACATCATGGATACTATTTTGTGTAAACAGACAAAAGAATATTTTCTTTCCTTCCACCTACAATGAGGTGGTTAATTGTGGGTTGAATATCTGTACAAGGTGTTCTATGTCGAGCACTAAAGGAATTTATTTCATTTGATATGGCTTCTGTAAATTAAGTAAGGTTACTTTTTCTTCCATCACTGTAGAAGAGTTAATAACTGGTAACCAACATTTACCTTAAAAATATAAAGGTAAATTTTGCTTATTATAAGATAAGTTTGTATATGATCTTTTTTATTTTTGTTCCTTCAGTGGAAACAATATTCAGGCTACTGACTTAACTTTGAGCAACAGGAAAGTTATTCTTTGCATTTTATTGCACGTTTTAATATTCACAACAGTTAGTGACCCATGTAGAATTTAAGCCGCCATTTTGAAGAGTTATTCTCGCCCTAACGTGTAAACGAACACCATCAAGGGGTTTAATCACATAAATATGATCTCTCTCTCTCTCTCTCTCTCTCTCTCTCTCTCTCTCTCTCTCTCTCTCTCTCTCTTTGTTATGAGCATTTCCCCTGAATTATCTGCACCCTTCCACACTTCAAAGGATCAACAGAAAATAGAGTAACGACTTCTACCGGACTAAATAAATATAAGTACTTGACAGGTGATAAATGTTGGAGGGAGGACCCTGTAAATATGGCTACAGAACTCCCTGTATTTAATCTGTACGAAATTCTTGTCTGAAAACAGGAGCAATATTCTTCAATATATATTCACCAAACATAGCGAGATCGTTTTAAAAAATTCCATGTCTATGGAGGAGTTACATAACACGGACATATCGAATACCACAAAGGTCCATATTTCACAGTTACATTATAGATGTTTTGAAATATATTTTTAGATAGAAAGAATAAATATTAGGATATTATTTCATAAAAAGGAGTTAACATACAGGCAGCTTAATTAAGTAATTTCTCTAAGTACATTTTATGAGTGCGATTTCGATTCTGAATATAAACGTTACCGTGGTAATTGTGTAAATGAAATAAGAAGTCAAATGAAAGCTCTGTTAAGATAATGAAGTAAGTATTTCGATAGTTGAAAAAGAAAAGACTGAAGGTTAAGCCTCAAACTTCATACTCAGTTACCTTTGTCTACAGTAGGTTTAGCTACCATTAATTACAGTTCAAGGGGAAACAGCCCCTTTTATAGAAATAAAATAATTCTACTAGGAGTTTTTTTTATATTTACCTAACAAGAATATTTACTTCAATTTCCTTTAAAGAAATGGTATAAAACGACGATAAAACCCTCTAGTGGGATAATTAGGACCTAATCATTATTATCATTACTAGAATACTGGAAGGTAACATAAAATGTCCCGATCATTCCACAGTGTTAATTATTCTATCAGTAATTTTAAGTTTGGACAATACAGTCTTTCAATAAACCAAATAGGATGCAATAAACAAAACATAGAAATCTTCATATTGAATGAAATATAAGATAAGAAATTATCATACCATCCACAAAATACCCATGAGATTCGATAAATCCATCGTCTACCAGAAAGGGTGAATAGATTTTTCACTTATTGTGTGAAGTATTGGGTTCAAGCTAAGTTGGGAGCAGTTTCCTCCCTTTATAAGAGAGAGAGAGAGAGAGAGAGAGAGAGAGAGAGAGAGAGAGAGAGAGAGAGAGAGAGAGAGATAGACCATGCTGACATTCTGACATGACTTCCCAAAGGCCTTTTGCGCCAACAGAGTCTCTTAAAGTGGCCGTTCCATGTTACACGCCGAAACCTCCTTTGGGATGTTTAAAAAGAAAACACAAAAGGGTTTCCTTTTCCCTTCTCGCTACAAAAACGTTAATATTAAAGAAAAAAATCTTATGAAGAGTTAGAGGAGTCTGGACGATTTCTGCCAACTGGTTAAATCTAGTACGGTGCTTAGAAGCAATCGCCTTATAAACTTGATGCATGAAAGGCAATCACCTCGCAAACTTGGTGCTTGAAAGGCAATTACTTTGCAAACTTCATGCTTGAAAGACAATCACTTCGCAAACTTGATGCTGGACAGGCAACTACCTTGTAAACTTGATGCATGAAAGTCAATCACCTTGCAAACTTGATGCTTGAAAGGCAATCGCTATGCAAACTTGATGCTTGAAAGGCAATTGCCCCACAAACTTGATGGTTGAAAGGCAATCACCTAGCAAACTTGATGCTGGAAAGGCAACTACCTTGTAAACTTGATGCCTGAAACTCTATCACCTTGCAAACTTGATGTTTGAAAGTCAATCACCTTGCAAACTTGATGCTTAAAAGACAATCACTTAGCAAACTTGATGCTGGAAAGGCAACTACCTTGTAAACTTGATGCTTGAAAGGCAATCGCTATGCAAACTTGATGCTTGAAAGGCAATTACTTTGCAAACTTGATGCTTGAAAGGCAATCACCTAGCAAACTTGATGCTTGAAAGACAATCACTTTGCAAACTTAATGCTTGAAATTCCATCACCTTGCAAACTTGATGCTTGAAAGGCAATCACCTAGCAAACTTGATGCTTAAAAGACAATCACTTTGCAAACTTGATGCTGGAAAGGCAACTACTTTGTAAACTTGATGCCTGAAACGCAATCACCTTGCAAACTTGATACCTGAAAGTCAATCACCTTACAAACTTGATGCTTGAAAGGCAATCGCTATGCAAACTCGATGCTTGAAAGGCAATTGCCCTGCAAACTTAATGCTTGAAAGGCAATCACCTCGCAAACTTGATGCTTGAAATGCAATCACCTTGCAAACTTGATGCTTGAAATTCCATCACCTTGCAAACTTGATGCTTGAAAGGCAACCACCTTGCAAACTTGATGTTTGAAAGGCAATCACCTAGCAAACTTGATGCTTGAAAGTCCATCACCTTGCAAACCTGATGCTTGAAAGGCAATCACCTTTCAATCTTGATACTTGAAAGGCAATTACGTTGCAAACTTGACGCTTGAAAGGCAATCACCTTACAAACTTCATGTTCGAAAGACAATCACCTTGCAAACTTGATGCCTGAAATACAATCACCTTGCAAACTTGATGCTTTAAAGGTAATCACCTTGCAAACATGATGCTCGAAAGGCAATCACCTTGCAGACTTGATGCTTGAAGGACAATCACCTTGCAAACTTGATGCATGGAAGGCAATCACCTTGCAATCTTGATGCTTGAAAGTCCATCACCTTGCAAACCTGATGCTTGAAAGGCAATCACCTTTCAATCTTGATACTTGAAAGGCAATTACGTTGCAAACTTGACGCTTGAAAGGCAATCACCTTACAAACTTCATGTTCGAAAGACAATCACCTTGCAAACTTGATGCCTGAAATACAATCACCTTGCAAACTTGATGCTTTAAAGGCAATCACCTTGCAAACTTGATGCTCGAAAGGCAATCACCTTGCAGACTTGATGCTTGAAGGACAATCACCTTGCAAACTTGATGCATGGAAGGCAATCACCTTGCAATCTTGATACTTGAAAGGCAATCATCTTGCAAACTTGATGCTTGAAAGGCAATCCCCTTGCAAACTTGATGCTCGAAAGGCAATCACCTTGCAGACTTGATGCTTGAAGGACAATCACCTTGCAAACTTGATACATGGAAGGCAATCACCTTGCAATCTTGATACTTGAAAGGCAACCACCTTGCAAACTTGATGCTTGAAAGGCAACCACCTTGCAAACTTGATGTTTGAAAGGCAATCACCTTGCAAAATTGATGCTTGAAAGGCAATTTCCTTACAAACGTAGTATACGGAACAGAATATTTCATCGAAACTTATTATTGTGAGCCAAGTTCCAACTGGCTAAGTGCCCCTGATTTCGATGAGTTTTTGACCATCAACAAAAACACGTGAAAAGTAAATCTTCGAATAACAAGCATAAACACAAACACCGGCATATTTATGTATATGCTTATGCACATTGATATGTGTATGATTATCTGAATGTGTGTATACGTTTTTCTAATAGGTAGTAGGTTGGCCAAGGTACCAGCCACCCGTTGAGATACTACCGCTAGAGATTCATGGGGTCCTTTGACTGACCAGACATCACTACATTGGCTCATTCTCTCTGGTTACGGTGTATTTTCCCTTTGCCTACACACACATCGAATATTCTTGCCTGTTCTTTACACATTCTCTTCTTTCATCATACACCTGAGAACACTGAGATTACCCAAGGGATTACTGCACTAATTGTTCAGTGGTAACTTTCCTCTTGGTAGGGGTAAAAGGGACTCTTTAGCTATGGTAAGCAACTCTTCTAGGAGAAGGACACCTCAAAATCAAACCATTGTTCTTCGGTCTTGGGTAGTGCCATAGCCTCTGTACCATGGTCTTCCACTGTCTTGGGTTAGAGTTCTCTTGCTTGAGAGTACACTCGGGCACACTATGCTATGTTATTCCTTTTCCTCTTGTTTAATTAAAGTTTTTTATAGTTTATTTAGATGTTCACTTTAATGTTACTGTTCTTAAAATATTTTATTTTTCCTTGTTTCCTTTCCTCACTAGGTTATTTTCCCTCTTACAGCTTAGCAATTAATAATAATAATAATAATAATAATAATAATAATAATAATAATAATAATAATAATAATAATAATATCCAAGCATAAGCATATTTTTTGAGTGGGGTTACCTAAACGTGGTGAAAGGGTTTGTGTATTGCCATAATCAGCAAACCAGTACTTAGTTAGGGCCACCCATACTAGGTTGGTTTGCTGAGTAATTAGACAAAAGTCTCCCACCATCACCAGTTGATGGCCAGCGCGACGATGAAAATTAGCTAAACCCTAGATATGAATAAAGACATATCTGAAGACTACTGTAGTAGACTAGAAACAGCTGCATGTGTTGTTGTTGTTGTAAATTTTCTCAGAGATTAAGGAATAGTTTTGAAGAGACGGCAGAGCATAAAAAGCTATAATTATGTTATTTGAACTTTGAAGTTTTTTCAAATTAGTATGTGAAAATAGCAGTTCTGGGAAGTCTCCCTGGAGACCCTTCATTACGCGATACAAGGACAACTTAGCAGAATTGCCATGGAGCCGCTAATTTCTGTGAAGAGTAAATCTTGGAAAATTGCAAGATTCTTGGTTTGATTAAAAAACACTTTAAACATTTCTTATTTGTTATCAGGTATAATCTCAACTCAAAAAGGTCAACTAAATTAATGCTCCTTTGTCACTAGATTTTGAAGGGAAAGATATAATATATCTTTATATGTTTGTTAGTTTATTTGTGTTCTGTAACAACGTACAATTATAATTTCTTAGACAGAAGAAATGATTAGGATAAAACTATTTCTTTCACTAAGAAATGTGATATATATATATATATATATATATATATATATATATATATATATATATACATATATATATATATATATATATATATATATATATATATACATATACATATATATATATATATATATATATATATATATATATATATATATATATATATATATATATATATATATATATAGCCTCCCTGTATATATGTGCGTGTGCATGTTTCGTATGTACCCACAAATGAAAAAAACTAAACTGATTGAAAATATGCTTTAGTCTTGCGGAAATGGCCAGACTCGCAATAAAATTTAAAACAGATACGCCAAGGAGTATAGTTCCTTGTGAGAGAGAGAGAGAGAGAGAGAGAGAGAGAGAGAGAGAGAGAGAGAGAGAGAGAGAGAGAGAGAGAGAGTTATTTGAAAATATCTAAAACCAAAGTAGCACTGACTTTTTATATCATATCATCTTAAACATGAAATAAATCTTTAATAGTAAAATATCTTTATTTCATTCATTAAGCCTTAGTAGAACGTTTCATGAAATCTTTGCCTCTCAATACATATTGCAGTCAAATATTTACATATAGAATAATAATAATAATAATAATAATAATAATAATAATAATAATCCGCAAATATTCACAGAAGGAACAGCCAGAAATCTGTATTCCTTAAAATCATATATCTTAATTCTTGCAGAAACTTTCTGTGGAAAGAGTTTTGTCTGTGGCTCTGGTGTTCTAAGCTGCTATTTGATAATCACTATCTTAAAGAATCCTTGGTTACCTGATTCCGGAGGTTTAAGTAAATCTGCGTTTATCGTCGCAGTATAATAGTCGAGTGTGTAACGATCAGAACTTTTTTTGTGTTAGTTCGAGTCCTGTCATGGAAGATAAATGTCATTTGAGACCCGAATTGTGTTTGTTCGAGTACTGTCAAGAATGATAAATGTATTTGAGACCTGAATTGTGTTTGTTCGAGTCCTGTCAGGGAAGAGAAATGTGGTCGAGTGCAAAATCACTATAGATCCTGGACGAGTGTGCAACGAAAGGGACATTTCTTGTGTTTGTTCGAGTCCAGTCATTTAAGATAAATGTCATTTGGGACCTTGATTGTATTTGTTCGAGTCCTGTCATGGAACAAAAATGTCATGAAGGACCTTGATTGTGTTTGTTCGAGTCCTGTCATGGAAGATAAATGTCATTTGGGACCTTGGTTGTGTTTGATCGAGTTCTGTCATGGAAGATAAATGTCATTTGGGACCTTGATTGTGTTTGTTCGAGTCCTGTCATGGAAGATAAAATGTCATTTGGGACCTGAATTGTGTTTGTTCGAGTTCTGTCATGAAAGAGAAATGTAGTCGAGTGCAGGATCCCTATGGATCCCGGTCGAGTGTGTAACGATCGGGACCTTTCTTATGTTTGTCTGAGTCCTGTCATGGAAGATAAATGTCATTTCGGACCTGAATTGTGTTTGTTCGAGTCCTGTCAAGAAGGATAAATGTCATTTGGGACCTGAATTGTGTTTGTTCGTGTCCTGTCATGAAAGAGAAATGTAGTCGAGTGCAGGATCCCTATGGATCCTGGTCGAATGTGTAATGATCGGGACCTTCCTTGTCTTTGTTCGAGTCCTGTCATGGAAGATAAATGTCATTTGGGACCTTGATTGTGTTTGTTCGAGTCCTGTCATGGAACAAAAATGTCATGAAGGCCCTTGATTGTGTTTGTTCGAGTCCTGTCATGGAAGATAGATGTAGATATGGATCCTGGTAGAGTCTGTAATGATCGGGACCTTTCTTGTGTTTGTTCGAGTCCTGTCATTGAAGATAAATGTCATTTGGGACCTTGATTGTGTTTGCTCGATTCCTGTCATGGAAGATAGTGTAATTTCTCTTTCCTTTGTTGGAATTAAACTAGCTTGCAGCGATCATCAAAATCCAAAACAATAAGAGGGAGTAAACGAAGAGGTTAGTAAAGCAACGATAAATCACGTATATTTTCACTTATAGCTATAAACATATTTATAAATATCTACATATATATAGACTTTCTACTCGACGTTTATCATGAATTGACAATGACTTAGTAGCGTCCATACATCGAAGATATTTTCTCTCCGGACAAACTGCCCTCCAGATAGTTTTTAGGATACCAGGATAATGCATTTATGTTTCTCCATATATATATATATATATATTTATATATATATATATATATATATATATATATATATATATATATATATATATATATATATATATATATATATATATATTACCTACTAAATAATTTAATGTAATTCACAAGTTTATGTTAGCTATATATTCATTTTGGTCTCTATCGATAGCCAAAATCAGGGGTTACTCTCAAATTGATAGGCTTTATGTAATCTTGAATTAAAAAATCTCTCTCTCTCTCTCTCTCTCTCTCTCTCTCTCTCTCTCTCTCTCTCTCTCTCTCTCTCTCTGCCGAAAAATGTTGTGGCTGGCTTTATGTAAGCAATTTATGAAATAATGGCTAGCACTTGTAGATGGGACTGTAAAAGACAGGGAATATATCTTGTAATAAGACAGTATACCCTCGAAGACTTTCTTTTATTTTTCTGATTCTATAACGTAATAAGATGAATAAGTCCTCCCAATTAGTCTTCTTATTGCCCTAAGGATTTCTCAATTTACTTTGCTTATCTTTAGTCCACACATTATCATATTCTTCACTAATGATCTGATACTTTTGTCTTTCAATTAACTCTCAATTTTTATGGTTTTGATAGTATTTTTTGTATTTTATGTGAGTTGAATCCATCTGAATTACTGCCTTAGGCCTATCCTGGTTAAAATATTGATTCATAAAGGGAAACTAAGATTCAGCTCAAAATCAAAATAAAAAAATGAAATTATATATTAAATTTTCTATTTGCTTTTAAATCACTTCCGTCTTTTAAGTCAAATTTTAAGGCCTTTAAGGAACATAATCCTACTTACAATGATAAAAATAAGAAATGAATTATTTCAGGCATAGGATTTTATATGATTTAAGATTACTCCTATTTTTCATGTCAATTCTAAGTTATTTAGATAGAAAAAATATCCAATTAATGATAAAATAGGCAAAGGGACTCCAACGAACATGAAATTTTCGGATGCATATTCTGCTACAGAGAGAGAGAGAGAGAGAGAGAGAGAGAGAGAGAGAGAGAGAGAGAGAGAGAGAGAGATAGAGAGAGCTGTAAATGGTCCGCTACAACATGGACTCCTGAAGGCCCTTTGTATCCTCGGAGCACCTTAGAGCGCCAATTCCTTGCAGCACTACGAAGCGTCCTTTGGGATGTTTAGAAATGAAACATTACAAAGTCTGTCGCTGCCACATCACCACGAAAGCTTTAATGTCTACAAAGAGATTTCAAAGAGCCTTTTCAGCCTAGCTCCGCATCCAGTTGTAGTGCGAGGAGCAAATTCTGGGAAAGTCGATTACCGTCTGGAAATTCCCTGGTGGAAGGGGCTGGGGGTGGTGGGGATATTGGATGGGATTTTGCTGGGGCTAAACTTTTTCTTAAATTTAATGATTTCTGGGGGTGAGATGGAAGAATTAGAAAATAAAGCATTCCTGTACCATATAAGGTTTGTTGGGGCTAATTTTTTCATAGATCTAATGCTTTCTGGAAGTAAAATGGAAGAATTAAAAAGCTGATTTTTATGGTGGGATATTTGAAAAGTCCCAGAAAATGAAACATGTCTATTTCATATCTTTTAAGATAAAAAAACTTACTCGGCTTTGCGTGCTATTGAAAATATGTTGCCAATTAATATCCAAGTTATATTCAAATTTGTTGATAAGAATTATTTTCTTCATTATCTTCAAAGTCATTTGTTTGAGTTATTTTAAAGAAGGAAATAGTCATTAAAAATTACTCTTTTGTCATTTTTATAAGAATAAAAAACAAATAAACGAAATAAGTACTGACACCTCTGAGTTAAGCCTCAGAGAATGGTGTTTTGTAAATCCAGCAAAAGGAAGGGGATTAGGCAAATAAAAGGGTGGGGGACATGTAGTGATGTGCAGTGCCATTGATTTCCACCAACAGAATTCCTTTCAATTTTTTTGTGTTCTTGTAGTATCCCTTCAACGATTTTCTCTTCAATTTCCATGCAATGTAACCTCGGTCAATTGTGTAGTTCTTTTGATTTCCACTAACAGAATTCCTTTTCATTTATTATCTATTTTAGTTTCCTCTCAACAATTCATCTCTTCAATTTTCATACAATGTAACCTCAGTCGATAATATTTCCCTTTATGTTCTTTTTTATCTTGCCCATTATCAAATACATGTATTTGCTTAACAAATCCTATATGAAGTGCATCTTGAAACGTTTTTCAACTTTTCAGGAGTTGTTTTAAGAGTCCTGTCAGATAGCTTCTTTAGCGTCTACGTGGTCTGATATATTTTAAATAAAGATCACGAGTGACACATTTTTACCCAACTCATTAGCACCTAATGCAAGTCTTCGAAATACTGGCAAGGGAATTCTCTTTATATGTTTTTACTACATCTATGGTTTTTACTGAAATTCAAATATCGTGGAAGACATTTTCTTAAAAATTATTAGATATCTTTGATAAAGCTCTTAATATATCTATATTTGAAAAGCATCAATCTTAATTCTATTTGTATATTGATAAGTACCACTTATTTAATCAACTAATGCACTTTACAACCTTTTTCGGTTTACCATAATGTATTTAAAAGTTCATTTAACTAGAATTAAATAATTTGCTTAACGATATACATAGTTAAAATACTAAAGTTCTCTTTTATACTTTTTCCGGGTTACCATAATGTATTTTCAAAGTTTAGAGTTAGCCAAAATTAAATATTTTTGTTAACGAGATATATAGCAAAAACACTAAAGTGGTCTTTTACACTTTGTCCGGCTTACCATAATGTATTTAAAAGTTAAGAGCTAGTCAAAACTTTTTTTTTTTCTTTTTTTTTTTTTTCCAACGACTTGCATGATGCATCACCCCTTTTCCCATCTGGAGATTGATAGGGGTCTGTGTAAAAGCTTATGCATTTTCTGCAGAAATCGTTAGGATCCTTCGTCTCCATAATAGCAGGGGACAAACTGAACTCTGTTTATCATGATCGAGAAAAGCTGTCAATGTTCCTTTTTGGAAAATTTTATCATTTTTATATTTCATTAGATTTCATTCACATGACCAACGAAAATCTAAGAGTTTTAAGCGAGATAATATCATAGAGATCTACGCATAATTTTGATTGTAGTTATACAACAATGCATATTAATTATTTTTATATACTTTTTCCCTCGATAAATTTTATGTAACAATTCTATTCAAAAATATATTTATCATCAGAATTAATCCTCTAGTTGTAACAATTAATACGGGTAAAAAAATATTATTTCCATTAAAGATTAGTTTTTTTAAATATCAAACCCCAATAAAATGCATATAATCTCTTCCAAAATACTGTCAATAAAAATGTATTCATATTTTCCATTACCTATTGTTTTCATTATATGATTTCCATTGATATGAATAATAATTTTCTTAAACTTATTTATAAGCGACATCTCTCGTATTTGAGAAATAAACTATTACTAGAAATTTATTTATATTTGTTATTGCCTACTGTTTTTCTTACATGATTTACATCGATTTGGATGAAAATTTTTGTAACATTCTTTACAAATCATATCTCTAATATCTGAAAGATCTGTTTTCTGGCTGATTGTCTAAGGCTCTTGTCATCTCAAAATGAAAACAAGTGAGTCAACGTGGATGAAAGGATAGTAGGATTGACGATCAATAACTCAGACCTATTTCGAAGGAATTCGCTGGATAAGCTTTCCTTAGTAGAAGGTTATAAGGAACAACAACAAAAGTCAGTCATGTAAATACTACAATCAATTGTATGACTTGTAAGTCATCTTATCCTTTGCAGAAAATTTTCATCAACCTGGAATTTAAAACAAAATATAAAAACTAAATGAAAAGAAAATTATTTTTTAAAAAATCCTTCATGCGAACACTATAATCATAGATGAATATGTGATGAAATATAGGTGAAAAAATAGTATTTTGTGTAACTTTTAAGTCATTTTATTCCTTTTATAGATTTTTAATCAACTGTGAATTTATAACAGTGCAAAACCTAAATGAAACGAAAATTAAAAGAAAATTACAGGAATGACATTTAAAGGGTTTAAAACACGATGAAAGAAATTAAATAAAACGAGAATCAAAAGAAAAATACAGGAAGAAAAAGGGCCATTCCACCCCATTCCATTGATATCGAAGGGTCAAGAGAACTGGTCTCTGGGCTAAGGACTCCCTTCTTCCAAGATGCCCCCGAGCGAAATAAAAGCAACTCAGCCAGACAGCAGATGGTTGTAGTCGCGTGTTCCAGCCCCATTCAACTTCAGCTAGGATTCATCGCGAGAATTCCAGGGGGAAGAAGAAGAAGGAAAAAATCACAGATCCTGACATTTTATTATTGCAGACTGTGACATCAAGTGAGCTCGAAAGAGGAGAAACAACACTGGGGGAGAAAAACAAAGTAGTGAAAATTGTTCTTCCTCTGATTCTCTAATCCTTTTTAGGAGTTTAGAAAGGAGAATAATAGCCGCTTGTTTTACTTATAGGTTTTAGAGTTTTGAAAGGATAATAGTAAACTTGTTTTACTTAGAGGCATTGATCAATGGCATGTCTCTCATTGCTAGTAAAGTTGACTTAGGGACAAATTATCGCTTCTTCATTTTCGTCTTTTTCTATTTTCCCATTCAAAGTAGGGATTCCAGCTCAATCTCATTGCATTCAAAACATCATAAGTCCAGTACTGATGGACGGTAGTTACTAGAAACCACATGCGTGTTTGAAGTTAACGTTAGCCCCTTATCTATACAAAAATAATCTACTCCATTGGAAATACTTAGTTTTATTTCCCAAAATCTCTTTAATTGGTATTCTCAAATTCCCTTCATTACTAAGATTGATATTGTTAATGGAATAATTATATTAATCTCAGCGTCCAATGTGAATCGATTGACGGCCATATATTGCTACTCGCACCCATAGCCTGATATGAAGAGATTATCATTTCTAATAAGTCTACGAAGATCGATTAGACGGAATCCATAAGTACTGCCAATAGTAGAGGAAATAATATAGTTCCTTACTGCCTTTTATCATTGCTTGTATAAAGAATAAAAAATTTCTAGCAGGTAACAATATCCAGGAATCTTCCAAATAATTTCCCTTCTGTGACTATTAAAGGCTTTTCAGATACTTTGAGAGTCATTACAAAAATTGGATGAATTTACTGTTTTATTACGTTATATATATAATCAAGAATATCCCATCCCAATTTACCTCTTCTGGTTCAGCCTGATTATCACTAAAACTCAAATTTAACAATTTCATAGATC
>NC_090733.1:101812641-101815141 GCF_036898095.1 Palaemon carinicauda | reverse complement strand
TCCGAGGACACTCTCCCGTAATTTTCTGATTGGCTTTGCAAACAAGGGGACACTCCAATAGCATATGACGCCCTCAAAACATACCTCCTGGAGCATTACTCGCCATTGCCGGCCGCTCGTATAGCCAAGCTGTTTCAGCTTTCTCAACAACCGTTAGGGGACCAAAAGGCTTCACTCACTGTCAGGGAAATAACCAGTCTCCCTTGCCTGCAACCTGCCACAGACAGCTCTCCTCAGCAAGGGAACCTACTTTGTGTCCTTTGGGTACGACGCTTACCCGAATCTGTACACACTGCCGTCCTCGATGCTTATACTTTGCCCATGAAGGACCTGATGACTAATTTTGATGCACCAGTAAACAGCCACTTCACCACCTTCAAGACCTCCATCAATGCCTTTACTCCTGACAAAGAGGACAACTATTCAACATCGACTGAAGTTGACGTGAACCCCCCTCATTCATGCCCCAACCAACGACCTCTCCAGCCACTTAGTGACTCCCATCGGCAGCAGTTATGTTACTACCACTCCAAATTCGTGGCTGCTGCAAAGAAATGTGCGAACGTTTGTCAGTGGCCAAAAAACTTATAAGTACGCCATCACTTGTGGCTGTGGCCTCCCCTATCGCTGAAAGTTTTTTTTTTTATATGATGCAGGTACGGGGGGTGTGATTTTTGGTAGACACTGGCTCCTGCCATTCTCTTCTACCGAAATCACTCTCCAGGACAAGACTTAGTTTGTATAAGCCTGTCGACGTCCACCTGTTTGCTGCCAATGGATCTGTAATCCCCAGCCATGGGTACGAGACCCTCACATTATCGTTTGGAAGTGTCAAATATCATTGGAAGTTTCTCGTTGGTGACGTCACATTACCAATCTTTGATACGGATTTCCTCTTCCTTTTCCACTGCTTGTTTGATGTTGCTCACCGACAGTTAGTCAATGCAGATTCTTACTCGTTGACACCTCTTCAACCTGCCCGCTCCGACCTCACTCTCCAGAACAGCGCACCCATGGATACCTACGCCCCCCTCCACACGAAGTACCTGGAAGTCTTCCATCTAGAACTCCGCCAAACACGCACGGTTCCCACCAAACACAGTATTTATCAGCATATCGAGACGACAGGGTCCCCAGTGTTCACCAGATTTAGGCATCTGGCATCAGAACTTTTGGCAGCTGATAAACAAACGTTTGCCAAAATTTGAGAAATGGGCTTTGCCAAAAGACCCTAAGCCCATGGTTATCACCCTTCTACATAGTCCTGAAAAAAGATAGCTCCCTGCACCCGTGTAGGTATTACAGGTGTCTGAACAAGTAGACCCTCCCAAATATCGCCGACGTTACCTCCTACTTACACAAAACGGAGATTTTCTCCACTCTCGATTTCCTGAAGGGGTATTATCAGGTGCCTATGAACCCAGAAGACATCCCTAAGAATGCCATCACTACCCCCTTTCGTTGACACACCTTCAATTACACCTGTTTTAGCCTTTGTAACACTGGGGCTGCTTTTCAACGCCTCATAGATGGCATCTTAGGAAACCTCCCCTTTCACGTATGTTACGTGACCTACTTATGTTCTCTTCCTTCAAAGAGGAACACCTCCGTCATCTACTCATCGTGCTCAACCGCCTGCAACAGAACGCCCTCGACTGTCAAAGCACTGCAAGAATTCTTTGGCATGATCACTTATCACCGGTTTCTACCAGCTTTTGCCGCCAATCTTGGGCCCCTCTACACCTCCATCAAGGGCATACCAAAAGACCTGAAGTGGAGTCCACTTCAACAAGAAGCCTTCTGCAACGCAAAGAATACCCTATCAACCGGTGCTGCTCTCCCTCTTCCCGTGCCACATGCTGCTCTCCTTCTCTCCACCATTGCCAGCAACGTCTATATTGGTGCAGTGCTCGAGCAGGTGGTCAACATCTTGCCCCGCCCTTTGGTCATCTTCAGTAGGAAACTGTCCAAGGTAGAATCCGGCTACTCTACTTTTGACCACAAATTGCTGGCAGTGCATTTGGTTGTCCGTCACTTATACTACTTCTTAGAAGGTACACCCTTCATCATTCACACGGACCACATGCCTCTGGTGCATGCCTTCACTGAACCCTCCAACGCCTGATCCGCCCATCAACTCCATTATCTTTGCGCCATTTCTGAATACAATTGCACCCTTTAACACATCACTGGGAAATTGAATCCCGTTGCTAATGCCCTGTCAAGAAATACATTGGCTGCTATTCACCTGGGATTGGATTACAATGCTTTAGCAGAAGCCCAATGAAAAGATCCAGATTACCGAGCATGTAGGACATCCTGCATATCACTTCATTGGGAAGACGTCGCCCTCGACACCTCCAATGCCACTCTCCTCTGTGACGTCAGTACTGCTAAAGTAATATGCTCAGTCGTGGGACCATGTATATCTGCACCCATGTGCTATCAGGTATTTAATTCAATCCATGGGCTTTCACATCCACCGCACCAATTTACTGCA
>NC_090733.1:101800141-101802641 GCF_036898095.1 Palaemon carinicauda | reverse complement strand
TTACATTTTATGGTAAACTTTTACGACATAAATGCTTATATTATGCTATTTGTGCTCTCTTCGATCATTGCTTAAAACAAAGACTTCATCAACCATTTTACAATAATGCAGTTTTCTATTAACGATTTTTCAAATTAGTGGAAAAACAAGGATATGAAAATAACCAACTTGAATACCGACCGTGAGGTTTAAGTTCTGAACTTAGATCTCAATCAACTTAATTTCTGAGCTCTTGAGCTCAACCAACTACAGGGTTCAAATTCTGAACTTGACCGTGGGTTTAAGCTCTGAAATATGACTGCAACCACCCTTAAGGTTCAAATTTTGAACGTAAGACCTAAACCTACCATTTGGTTTAAGACAAAAAACTTACACGTAAAACGACCCTTGAGTTTTGAACTTAAACCGAAGGTTTAAAAAAATCTTTGAACTTGGCCCTAAACCAACCATGGGGTTTAAGCCAAAATTTTACACGAAACCGACCCTAGATTTAAAGCTCTAAACTTAAACCTAAGGTTTAAACATTTCCTCAAGCTCTGAACTTAGACTAAGGTTTAAACATTTCTTATGCTCTACAGTAAGTAAAATGCACAGTCCGTGAGCTGACTGTATTTACAATTGTGTTGTCTGGGCGCGTTCGCTATGAACGATAATCTTGGATTGACACGCAGAAATCAGAATAAGAGTTAGTTAATTTTGGTTTTATTTTGTAACCTGCTCGCAAACTGTAACTCAAAATAAAGAA
The DNA here is from genome assembly GCF_036898095.1 of Palaemon carinicauda. Classification (NCBI taxonomy): domain Eukaryota; kingdom Metazoa; phylum Arthropoda; class Malacostraca; order Decapoda; family Palaemonidae; genus Palaemon; species Palaemon carinicauda. Next base: position 101,801,896 of record NC_090733.1, on the reverse strand, counting down.
AATAACATAAAAAATCATCAATATTGTACTGCATTTTTTATATATATATATATATTTTGGAAACGGATTTTTATAGAACATACACTTTAAGAAAGGAAAAACATTTTCCAAAGGAAGAAGTAATTTTTCTTCTGGTTTTCATATATATTTTGAAAATTATCTGAAATAGGACGCAGTGAATAAATTCGTTAAAGAATTGTAATTATTACTTTATTTACCGAAATATTTTGCAACTACAATATAAAAATATATTCTTGAAAAAACGACAAAGAATCAATTTTGCTAAATGGTATTTTTTTCCATGTTGCAGTTTCAGGAAAGCAGGTAACTAAATTTAAGGTTTTCAGAAAATAGTTGGCATTTTTTTTCTACTTTTGTTTTTTAACAAAACTCAAATAACTCAAGTTTAAGTTTACCAGAAAAAAAATGTTAATTTTTTCCTTCTGTATTTAAAAAACCTAAGTACCTCAAGCTTAAGATTGTTTGAAAACTGCAATTAAAACTAACATATTACCAAAATTTACCTTTATCCTCCAGGAAATGAACACTAAAATTGACGTGAATAGTGTTCAACAAGAGACTATAGTCATTTCCCATCCTTTTCCATTGATAGCAAACAATCATAAACAATGGTTAGCGGGAAAGTGAATTAATCCATAACTCTGTTAATAGCCAAGAGCTTGAATGTATAATTAATATGTTTATTTCATTTTATGAATGGGAGATCTAATTATTGAATTCTATCCAGTTGATAATGACTCCTTTCTTTCATTAATTACAAAATAGGCGTGGTCTTCATACTTAATATCAACCATCAACAGAAAATGGATAAAAAGATGAATTAAAATGTATTAATATTTCCGTGGAAGAGATTAGGCCGCAAAAATGTATATTTTCTAAAATCTTCACAAATCAAAATCAACTCTGTTAAAATAAATGACATTTGAAATTTATTAAGATTTCAACGGGAAAAAGAAAAATCCTGATAAATTAGAATAGATTATACGAAGAATATTGTGCCATGCCACACAACTTTATATTTTTGTTTCCAAACCTTGACAGATCAAAAACCGACTCTTTACGAAAAGAATATTCCTTTTATCGTTATAATGTCTGAAAAATAATGTGAAATAAATGACATTCAATACAGTCATCATATACAGATAACCTCTTTCGTAAAATTAAAAAAAAAAAAAAAAAAAAAAAAAACTTTAAATTCTATAACCAAAATCAAAACTATACCCCGACCTGTCTCTCTCAGACTTATCTATGCAATTAAGGCTACTAATCACCTACTAAACTAAACTAAACTATAAGCTAATCTAGAAAGGAAGAAATGAAGACTATGAATAATACAAACTGGTTGATGATCTTACATCTCCATTCATCCGTTTGTCGTAGTTTGATCCCCGGACCACTCGCCTGTCGTACATCGGGTTTCCATTGCCTCTGGAACAGGGAAGGGGAAACATGGTTTTATAAGTCCTATCACTTGAGGAGAGAGAGAGAGAGAGAGAGAGAGAGAGAGAGAGAGAAAATGCAATTATGTATAAGTTATAGATAATAATAATACCTTATCTGAACTCGAAAAATGCAACTGAAATTGCTCCACAAACTAAAAAAAAAAATAACAACATAAAAAACAACGACAACAAAAATAAAACAAAGTAATAACAACAGAAACCACAATAACAGCAACAAAAAATAAAAAAATAGTAACAATAAAAAACAACAACAACAACAAAATAAAGAAAT
>NC_090733.1:101792641-101795141 GCF_036898095.1 Palaemon carinicauda | reverse complement strand
CACTATTTAAGGTGGGCAGTTAAGCCAAGCAATCATTAAGCTGCGGAGTTAAGCCAAGCACCATTTATGCCAGGCAGTTAAGCCAAGCAATCTTCAAGCCAGGCAGTTAAGCCAAGCATTCTTCAAGCCAGGCGGTTAAGCCAAGCAATCTGTAAGCCGAGCAGTAAAGCGAAGCAAACTTCAAGCCCGGCAGTTAAGCCAAGCACCCTTTAATCCGGCAGTTAAGCCGAGCAATCTTTAAGCTGGGCAGTTAAGCCAAACAATCTTTAACCCGGGCAATTAAGCCAAGGATTCTTTAAGTCCTGGTAGTTAAGCCAAGCAATCTTTAAGCCGGGCAGTTAAGACAAGCATCATATAAGTGGGGCAGTTAAGCCAAGCAATCTTTAAGCAGGGCAGTTAAGCCAAGCATCATTTTAGCCTGGCAGTTAAGCCAAGCAATTTTCAAGCCGGACAGTTAGGCCAAGTAACATTTAAGATGGGCAGTTAAGCCAAGCAATCTTCAAGGTAGGCCTGTTAAGCCAAGAGCCATTTAAGCCGAGCAGTTAAGCCAAACTTTATTTAAGCTGGGCAGTTAAGCCAAGTGATCTTTAAGCCCAGCAGTTAAGCCAAGTTATACCAAGCAATCTTCAAGCCGGGCAGTTAAGCCAAGCAACCTTCAAGCCAGGTAGTTAAGCCAAGTATCATTTAACCCGAGCAATCTTTAACACAGGCAGTTAAGCCAGGCAGTTATGCCAAGCCTCTATCAAGCCACTCAGTTAACCCAAGCAATCTTTAAGCCGGGCAGTTAAGCCAAGCACCATTTAAGCCAGGCAGTTAAGCCAGGCCCATTTAAGCCGGGTAGTTAAGCCCAGCATCCATCAAGCTACTCAGTTGAGCCATGCATCATTTATTCCGGGCAGTGAAGCCAAGCATCATTTAAGCAGGACAGTTAAGCCAAGCAATCTTTAAGTCGGGCAGTTAAGACAAGCATCATTTTATCCAGGCAGTTAACCCAATCATCATTTAAGCCGGGCAGTTAAGCCAAGCAATTTTTAAGCAGCGCAGTTAAGCCAAAAATCATTTAATCGGGGCAATTAAGCCAAGCATTCTTTAAGCCGGGCAGTTAAGACAAGCATTCGTCAAGCCAGGCAGTTAAGCCAAGCAATCTTTAAGCTGGGCAGTTAAGCCAAGTACCATTTAGGTCAGGCAGTTAAGCCAAGCACTATTCAAGCCGGGCAGTTAAGCCAAGCCCCAATTTAGCCAGGCAGTTAAGCCAAGCATTTTTTAACCTGGGCAATTAAGCCAAGCATCCTTTTAGCAAGGCAGTTAAGCCAAGCAATCTACAAGCCGGGCAATTAATCCAAGTATTTTTTAAGCCGGGCAGTTAAGCTAAGCAATCTTTAAGCCAGGTAGTTAAGACAAGCACCATTTAAGCCAGGCAGTTAAGCCAAGCATCCTTTAAGCCGGGAAGTTAAGTCAAGCCCTCTTTAAGCCGGACAGTTAAGCCAGTTAATCTGTAAGCCGGGCAGTTAAACCAAGTATCATTTAAGCAAGGCCGTTAAGCCAAGCAATCTTAAAGTCAGGCAGTTAAGCCAAGCATCATTTAAGCCGGGCAGTTAAGCAAAGCAATCTTCAAGCCGGGCAGTTAAGCCAAGTATCGTTTAAGCTGGATCGTTGAACCAAGCAATCTTCAGGCCGGGCAGTTAAGCTAGGCATCATTCAAGCTAGGTAGTTAATCCAAGCAATCTTTAAGCCGGGCAGTTAAGCCAAGCTTCATTTAAGCTGGGTAGTTAGGCCAAATAATCTTTGAGCCAGGCAGTTAAGCCAAGCATCATTTTAGCCGGGCAGTTAAGCCAAGCAATCTTTAAGCCGGGCAGTTAAGCCAAACAGCATTTAAGCCGGGCAGTTAAGCCAAGCATCATTTAAGCTGGGCAGTAAAGCCAAGCTTCATTCAAGCCGGGCACTTAAGCCAAGCAATCATGAAGCCGGGCAGTTAAGACAATAATCATTTGAGCCAGGCTGTTAGGCCAAGCACCTTTCAAGCCGGGCAGTTAAGCCAAGCTATCTTCATGCCGGGCATTTAAGCCAGGCATCATTTAAGCCGGGCAGTTAAGCCAAGCAATCTTTAGGGCAGGCAGTTAAGCCAAGCACCACTTAAGCCGGGCAGTTAAGCTAAACAATCTTTAAGCTGGGCAGTAAAGCCAAGCACCATTTAAGCCAGGTAGTTAAGCCAAGCATCATTCAAGCCGTGCAGTTAAGCCAAGCAATCTTTAAGCCGGGCAGTTAAGCTAAGCATCATTCAAGCCGGGCAATTAAGCCAAGCACCCTTTAAGCCAGACAATTAAGCCAAGCATCATTTAAGTCAGGCAGTTAAGCCAAGCAATCTTTAAGCTGGGCAGTTAAGCCAAGCATTATTTAAGCCGGCCAGTTAAGCCCAGAATTCTTCATGCCGGGCAGTTTAGCCAAGCACCATTTATGCCAGGCAGTTAAGCCAAGCAATCTTCAAGCAGGGCAGTTAAGA
>NC_090733.1:101782641-101785141 GCF_036898095.1 Palaemon carinicauda | reverse complement strand
CATTATTTCTCATATCGTTTATTTATTTCCTTTCCTCACTGAGCTATTTTTCCCTGTCGGAGCCCTTAGGTGCTATAGCATCTTGCTTTTTTAACTAGTGTTGTAGCTTAGCTAGTAATAATAATAATAATAATAATAATAATAATAATAATAATAATATATATTACATATACATATATATTATATATATACACCTATATATATATATATATATATATATATATATATATATATGTATATATATGTTGTATATATAATATATATAAATTACGCGGAATGGCAACCAATCAGAACACAACGATCTCCCAAAAATTGCCCAAACTACCGTGTTGTAGTTAAGAAAGAGACAGGATGTGGGAAGGGTTGAATTTGTGTGCGTGTGTATGCATATCTATCTAAATATTTAGCCGTCAATTTTGACGGGTCGCATACACTAGTAGTAATATAATCAATAACAAAATCAACAACATCATTATTTATAACAACTATAACAGTAATTACAACAACTTTAACAACAAAAATTAACTTAAAACGAAATAATACTATAACAATTTCATGCCATGATGAGACGTGAATTAATCCATGAGATTTTGACACATATTCTATTGTTATTCATCATATTGAATCATGATTCATTATAATGAGAGTGTGATCACAGCGTGTTCAAGGTCGTATTCAATATACAGGTACAGTTGGACACAGGAATTCCTTGTACGTATTGCTCTGAGGAAATGCACCTTGCAACACTCCTACTGAGTGGAGAGTTCCTGTGCGTTGCTCCGCTCTGATGCTTTCTCTCCCTTTAACCCAGTATAGGTGAGAAAGGCTGTACCTCCTCCACGCGTGGTGTACCAGGAATTTCTGTGTCCAACTGTACATTCATAGATTTTATATATATATATATAGATAGATAGATAGATAGATAGATAGATATATATATATATATATATGTATATATATATATATATATATATATATATATATATATATATATATATATATATATATATATATATATATTAGATTTTGCTTGGGCTAACTATGTTAAACACACCATGAACAGCGATAATCACTGGAGCTAATACTTTTAAAGTTTTAAAGGCCGCTCATGAATAGCAGAGGCAAGGGACAGGGACATTGCCCTATCAAGCATGACAATGCTCTAGAGACTGACCATATTACATATTATCAGCGCCCAAGCACCTTTTCCACCCAAGCTGGGACCAAGGAGGGCTAGGTAATGGGTGCTGATGACTCAGGAGATAGACCTATAGGATTCCCCAAACGCCCCAATCCTTAGCTCACCAGGATGGTGAGGTTGCAGCGACCACAGGAACTAACGAATTTGAGCGGGACTCGAACCCCAATCATCAGACAAGGACGCTACCACCCGGCCACTACAACCTTAGAAATAGAAGGTACTTTTTTTTCAAAGAGAATAGACTTTTATGTGCTAAGTATGTACAGCAATAAATTCAGACTTTCTATGGCCATTTCCATGTTCATTTTTAATTTTTGCGTGTCACGGAATGTTTGCTTGGAGGATATTGAAGGTAAATATTCGATTTGCTTACTTTTTAGACTTAGGGTACTAAGAGTAAAATTTCTTTCCTAGGTCCAGGTTTCTAGAAATAATACTAATTTCAGAGCTATTTATCAAAAACATTTATTTTTCCTTATTAGAGCCCTCGGGCTTATAGCATCCTTTTAAATTCTTTTAATTGGCTTTCCCATTATAAAAAAAAAATCCAAAGTTTTTATTTCATAAAATTTCACATAATAATAATAATAATAATAATAATAATAATAATAATAATAATAATAATAATAATAATGTCTTCCTTTTAAATTCTCGTAACTGACTTTCACATTATAAAAAAATATCAATAGAATTTTTCTTATATACAATTTCACAGGGTTATTTCTTTTCCTTGAAGGGCTATTTGTTTCGTTGGAGCCCTTGGGTTTATAACATCCTACTTTTCCAAATAGGGTTGTAGCTTAGCAAGTAACAATAATAATAATAATAATAATAATAATAATAATAATAATAATAATAGAGCCTTGCTCTTATGGCATCTTGCTTTTCCAGCTAGGGTTGTAGTTTAGGTAATAATAATAATAATAATAATAATAATAATAATAATAATAATGGTTCTTTTATCTGTGCCATATTAGGCATAAATAAACAACATCATGGTCGAGAACATGTTTGATGTGTACTGAATGTAAAACAAACTACTTCCCTCTTATTGGAATGCGTTTTTCTTTACATTAGGTCCTTAAACATCGATGATTACAGTCATTACTACGGCAATTACATAACGAATTGCATAACAGGGCATTTATCCTGATACAGAATGTGTATGTGGAGGAGTTAATCAGTTCCACTATTTTTCCAAGTCGAAGATTTTTTTTTCCTTGGAAGAGGAGTTCTGAATTTCACATTTCATTTTACCTGGTTTCAGGTATTACTTTCCTTTTTAGCTTTAAATGCTAA
>NC_090733.1:101777641-101780141 GCF_036898095.1 Palaemon carinicauda | reverse complement strand
AAACGACTTTGGGTGTAGAAAATGTTCGGTTGTAGAAACAAATTTTCCCATAAGAATACATTGAAATAGGATTAATCCATGGTTGAGCCCAAAAACCTATGATAACTCCTTAATAAATTACTACACATGATTACACATGACAAAAATGCACACTAAATTAGATAATAGACATGTAAAAAGAATAATTATAAAGAAATAATAAATGAGAAACGGGTTTTTAGCGTCACTTTATCTTAGAAAGTCCAGCGCAGGTGTCGGACTTGCTATGCAGAGAGGAGACGGACAGGCGGCGAGGAGGTAGAGAGGGTGACTACGATTAATGTACACTACCGTAACTTATTCTAACTTACACTAAGTGAACTTTAACTTAACTTAGCTTATCTATTTTTTTTATTTTTACATTTTATATTTTTTTTTCATTTTCTTTTTTTCTTTTTGATGATTAATTTTAATCACTTTCACTCTACACTCAAACTTGATTGAATTTTTTTCTCTTCAATCTTTGCCGTTTTCTTTGTTTCACTTTCTTTCGCTTCACTCTTTGCCGTTTTCTTTGAACCACTTCCTTCCTCTTCATCACGAGTTCGCTTCGTAGTTTTTTTAAAGAAGCTATCGATAGAAAGTTGCTTGGTACAGCTTTTCAGAATGTTTCGAAAATAAGTTAGGGAAACATCATCAAACTGCGCAACTACACGACAAACCTGCAATTTATTTGGATGGTATTTGTCGATGAAGTCGACCACGTCTTCATATTTTCCTTACACCTCTTTTATTTGTGCCGAACCTAACACATGTTCTACCTCCTCGATCCCTTCCTTGTCATTACTCATGTGCTCAGACATAGCATGGAGTTCCTTGAGCTCCTCTGTAGTGAGTGCGTCGTGATGTTCTTTTGCAAGTTCACTCACGCGGACGCCATGCTCATGCTTTTCAATAATTCCTTGCTTTACTTCTAAAGAAAGCATTTCCTTATTCCTTTTCTCACCACTACCACTACCACTTGCAAAACTAAGCCTTTTAGGACCCATGATTTACGTAAAATACCGTAAAAGGATGAACATAAAAAGTCACGATTAAAACAGTTAATAGCAAAACACACAGGGCACAACCTCACGAAGCCAAAGAGAACAGAGGAATGTCCCAAGCCACGCTAATTGAGGGTCCCTCCAAGGTAGAAATGCTGCCTTCTATCGGCGGAAATAAAAAATACATCCGGCGCTATGAGTACCATCTATGTGTACGGGTATTGTTTACTTCAGGTGTCGAAAAAAAATTCGGGTGTAGAGTAGGAACGTGTTCGAATTGCACTTCGCGTGTCGAAAAATTCGGATACAACCGGTACGACGAAAATTGCTTACTTCGTGTGTCAAAATAAAATTCGGGTGTAGAGTCGAAAAATTGCTCGAATTTTATTTCGGGTGTTGGAAAATTCGGATGTAGATACGTTCGTGTGTAGAGGTTCCACTGTATATATACATATATATATATATATATATATATATATATATATATATATATATATATATATATATATATATATATATATATATATTATGCAGAATATATATATATGTATATATTTATATATATGTATATATATATATATATATATATATATACACACATACATATATATATGTATATAATTATACATATATGTGTATATATATATATATATATATATATATATATATATATATATACATATATATAAATATATATATATATATATATATATATATACACATACATATACAAATATATATATACATATATATATATATATGTATATATATATATATATTTATTTATTTATTTATATATATATACAGACTGATTTTCAACCAGGTAGACTTTTTTTTCCGAAGCGTATTTTAATAGCTAGAAGAACATCAATGCATTTATTGCTCCATTATATTAACTGAAATGACTTTCGCAAGCCTAAGGGTTTTTTTTTTTTCAAATATAGGACCTTCCCTTTTTATGTTTCTTTATGTCCTTTTATCCTGGATCATATCCCGATAACGGGATACGAAATTAAAATCCTGGAAAGATGCAATTTCCCGATAAGAAACGGAGTCGTGCAAATCACTTTCAACTTTTTTTTTCGGGGTCTTTCAATGCCCAGGATTGGAAGCCTGCAAGTCTTCGCTTCATGTCAAAAGGAACTTCTTAGATATTAAAGGGAACCTATGAGAATATCTCTCTCTCTCTCTCTCTCTCTCTCTCTCTCTCTCTCTCTCTCTCTCTCTCTCTCTCTCTCTCTCTCTCTCTACTGGAGTTCATTTCAAATTATCCTTTATGAAAATGTATTGTTTACAGATTATACATAGATGGACATTTATATGAACAGTCACAAAATAACTTTATGTATATGTATGTATGTGTATATTTACACACATACACACACACACACACACATATATATATATATATATATATATATATATATATCTATATATATATATATATATATATATATATATAGATATATATATAT
>NC_090733.1:101750141-101770141 GCF_036898095.1 Palaemon carinicauda | reverse complement strand
GCATGTCATTACAAGCAGAATACATCGCCAATCAAAAAGAGTAAAATAAATCAAATTTAAAAAAAAAGTTTAGTTGAGTTAATTTCTAGTTTAAGTGTTCCGCTATGTGTAAGGAACAGTATTAATAGGGTACCGTCCAACTCTATCTACTTCCCTTCCTTTCCTCCCCCCTCCTCCACGCACACCACCATTAGTCGCACCTATCATCTGTCTCGAAGGTAAGACCTCATATTAAGACTACACTTCAAATCATATCACAGTAATCATTTATTATATCATTTTGTATGTGTATGTGTGTGTAAAGTATGTCTATGCAGTATAGCAATTTTATGTGGTGAAAAATTTAATTGAAATACGAGCAAATTGACTTACGAGCTCGGTCCAAAAATAAATTATACACGTATCTCAAGGTACTACAGTGTATGTATATACATACATATAGATACAGTGTATACAGTATATCAGTATATATATATATATATATATATATATATATATATATATATATATATATATATATATGTATATTATATGTATACTTTATATGTATATATATATATATAAATATATATATATGAATATATATATATATATATATATATATATATATATATATATATATATATATATATTATGTATATATATACTTTATATATATATATATATATATATATACACACATATTTGTATAAATATTTATACATATATATATATATATATATATATATATCATATACATATATATGATATTTGTATATAAATATATATACATTTACATATATACAACTATACAGTATAAATATGTATGTACGCATACATAAATATAAGTATGAGCATATATATATATATATATATATATATATATATATCATATACATATATATGATATTTGTATATAAATATATATACATTTACATATATACAACTATACAGTATAAATATGTATGTACGCATACATAAATATAAGTATGAGCATATATATATATATATATATATATATATATATATATATATATATATATACAAATACCTTCTATATATTGTATACACAAACAAATTTACTTATACAGTATATTTACATACATTTCATATACATATATACACATACATTTGGTATAAATATGAATGATATATATATATATATGTATGTATATATATGAATATATGTACATATACCTTATATACACATATATATTTATTATTTATATATATACTGTATATATACATACCTATTATATACACACATATGTACATATATATATATATATATATATATATATATATATATATGTGTGTGTATATATATATATATATATATATATATATATATATATATATATATATATATATATATGTATATATATATATATATATATATATATATATATATATATATATATATATATATATATATATATGTATATGTACATACATACAATTGTGTGGATGTTTTTTATATATATATATATATATATATATATATATATATATATATATATATATATATATATATATATATATATATATATATATATCACAATCTCCACTGTCCATAATGGTTTTGGCTAATTTTTCATGGCCGGTTGCGTTTCCTGACGCCAACCCTCCCCATTTACCCGGGCTTGAGACCGGCACCAAATTGAGGCTGGTTTGCTCCCCTCAGTGGTTTTGAGGCAGATGATAGAAAAAATATCGGGAGAAACAGAAAGGATTACATATGGTCTGTATTGACCTAGAGAAGGCATACGATCAAGTACCACGTCAGGAGCTGTGGAGATGTATGAGAGAAAAGGGAGTCCCTTGGAAATACATAAGAATCACACAAGATATGTATGAGAGGGCAGAAACAAATGTTAAGAGCAGTATAGGCCTAACAGAAAGTTTCCCAGTAAAAGTGGGACTACATCAGGGGTCTGCATTGAGCCCTTGCTTATTTGATCTGGTCATGGATGTAGTAACACAAGTGTACCAACCATGTGTGACACGATCGTACATAGTTCATTTTGTGTATATATTATTCTTGTATCTTCGCTCTTCCCTCGCACTAAAATGAACCAGATTAAACATTTCTGCCTTTTTCCTCTGTAACAGTGTCTGTTTTTTAAACATGAAATTTCTTGTTGTTTTGAGCTTTTGTATATAAAGGAGAGTGTTCAATAATAAATTTACTTAGTTGCTTTCAACCTGCCTTTGAGTCACAACCTTCTCTCGGCCCATCACATTGGTGACCCCGGAAGTCGACTCGCTCCTCCTGCCTTCCACCCCACCCCCCACCCCCTCGCTCGTCCATCGTTGGTACTATGGAGGAATCTACGGAAGTTATTGCTGCGATTCCCCCATTGAAAATTTTTCATCATTCGCCAGCGGAGAGGCGTTTTCTTGGTTTCAGCGCGCAGAAGTCCAGTTTCGCATCAAGGGCGTGACTCACTCAACCACCAAAGCAGATTATGTTCTTGCGGCGATACCCGAGGACACCTTCCCGGAAATATCCGACTGGCTTAGTGAACAAGGAGACACGCCAAGAGCGTATGACGCTTTCAAAACATACCTTCTGCAGCAGTACTCGCCGTCGCCAGCCTCCCGTATAGAAAAGCCTTTTCAGCTCTCGCAACAACCGCTGGAGGACCAAAGAGCTTCGCTCGCCCTCAGGGAAATGACCAGTATCGCTCGCCTGCAACCTGCCACAGACGGCTCTCCTCATGAGGTGAACCTACTTCGTGCCCTTTGGATAGGCCGTTTACCCGGACCTATACTCGCTGGCATACCCGGTGTCGATAGTTTACCCATAAAGGACTTGATGACCAAAGCCAACGCCCTAATGGACAGCCACTTCAAGACCTCCATCAACGCCTCCACCCCTGACGAAGAGGACGCTTATTCAACATCACCCGAAGATGATGTGAATGCCATAGGACATACATGCCTACCCCGTGACGTACCGAAGCGGCGACAAAGCCACCCACCACCCACCACTCGCTCGCGCCCCAACCAACGACTTCTACAGCCACTTACTACCTCCCATTCGCCGCAGTTTTGCTAGTACCACTTCAGATTTGGGGCAACCGCAAAGAAATGTGCCAAGGCTTGTCAGTGGCCAAAAAACGTGTAAGTAGGCCATCGCTTGTGGCGGTGGCCTCCCGTGTTTCTAATCTTTTCTTTCTACATGATGCAGGAACGGGCGTGCGATTTTTGGTAGACACGGGTGCTTGTCGATCTCTTTTGCCAAGGGAACTCTTCAAGGCACAACGTAGTCTATCTACGTCTGCCGACGTCCGCTTGGTAGCTGCCAATGGATCTGCAATACCCACCTACGGTTACGAGAACCTCACATTATTGTTCGGAAACGGTAAATTCAATTGGAAGTTTCTCGTTGCTGACGTCACATTGCCAATCCTCGGTGCAGATTTCCTCTCTCATTTCCACCTTCTGATCGATGTCGCCCACCAACGATTGGTCAACGCAGACTCGTACTTGTCGACACCTCTTCAACCCGCCCCCTCCAACCTCGCTCTCCACATCAGCGCACCCACGGATGCCTACGCCCACCTCCTCACGACGTACCGGGAAGTTTTCCGTCCAGAACTTCACCAAACGCCCACGGCTCCTGCCAAGCACGATACTTATCACCATATCAAGACGTCAGGACTCCCAGTCTTCGCAAAATTCAGACGTTTGGCACCAGAACGATTGGCAGCCGCCAAACAGACGTTCGCCGAAATGGAGGAAAAGGGGCTTTGCCAAAAGGCCTACAGCCCATGGTCATCACCCTTACACATCGTTCTGAAGAAAGATGGCTCCCTCCATCCGTGCGGGGATTACAGGCGCCTGAACATGCAAACAGAACCGGATCACTACCCCCTCCCAAACATTGCCGACGTGACCTCCTACCTGCACAAAGCAAAGGTTTTCTCTACGCTCGACCTCCTGAAGGGGTATTATCAGGTGCCTATGAACCCAGAAGACATCCCCAAGACCGCCACTCCGTTTGGTACATACACCTTCAATTACTCCTGTTTTGGCCTTCGTAATGCTGGGGCCACGTTTCAACGTCTCATGGATGGCACCTTATGGGACCTCCCCTTCTGTGTATGTTATGTGGACGACATACTTGTGTTCTCCTCCTCAAAAGAGGAACACCTCCGTCACCTGCGCATCGTGCTCGACCGCCTGCAACAAAACGGCCTTGTAGTCCGGTACGACAAGTGTACCTTTGGCGCCAACGAAGTGTCGTTGTTAGGGCACCGCATCACTCCTGAAGGAGTCAATCCCCTCCCTGAGAAGGTAGCAGCCGTTCAGGACTTCCCCGTGCCCTCGACCGTCAAAGCTCTGCAGGAATTTTTGGCCATGATCAACTATTATCACCATTTTCTGCCAGCCATTGCCACCACTCTTGCTCCCCTCTACGCCTCCCTCAAGGGCAAGCCAAAAGACCTAAAATGGGGTCCCCTTCAAGAAGCGGCCTTCTGCAATGCAAAGAAAGCCCTATCAACCGCAACGGCTCTCACTTTTCCTATTCCACGTGCCCCTCTCCTTCTCTCTACCAATGCCAGCGGCATCGCTATTGGTGCAGCACTCAAGCAGGTGGTCAACGGCTCGCCCCGCTCATTGGCCTTCTTCAGCAGAAAACTGTCCAAGGCAGAATCGGGTTATTCTACCTTCGATCCCGAATTGCTGGCGGTGCACTTGGCTGTCCGTCACTTTCGCCATTTCTTAGAAGGTACGCCCTTCGTCATTCGCACAGACCACATGCCTCTGGTGCACGCCTTCACTCGACAGTCTGACGCCTGGTCCGCCTGTCAATGCCGACATCTCTCCGCCATGGCTGAATACAATTGCACCCTTCAATACGTCCCTGGGAAAATGAATCCTGTTGCGGATGCCCTGTCAAGAAACACGTTGGCTGCCGTTCAACTGGGATTGGATTACAACGCCCTGGCTGAAGCCCAACAACAGGATCCAGAGTATCAAGCATTAGGACATCCTGCACGTCCCTCCGTTGGGAAGACTTCCACCTCGAAGACTCCAACACCACCCTCCTCTGTGACGTCAATACTGGTAGATCGGGACCTTGGATCCCTGCTCCCATGCGCCGGCAGGTGTTTCATTTCATTCACGGCCTTTCACATCCCTCGTGCTGTTCTACTGCACAGCTGCTGAAGACGAAGTTCATTTGGCACGGCATTTCTAAGGATACTAAGGATTGGGTCCGCGCCTGTACTTCTTGCCAAACTTCCAAAGTACATCGACACACGGATTCAGGAGTGGGCACCTTTCCTTAACCTCAGCGTCGTTTCGCACACTTTCACGTCGACGTTGCAGGTCCCCTACCCACATCACAAGGACATCGTTACCTGTTTACCGTCATCGACCGCTCCACTCGTTGGCCTGAAGCCATTCCCATGGAAACTGCAACGTCCGCCTCATGTACATCTCCCTTACTCTCAGGATGGATTACAAGGTTTGGTATCCCTGAGCATATTACTTCTGACAGGGGAACCACTTTCATCTCTCAATTGTGGACATCATTAGCGAATCTCCTGGGCATCATCCTACATCACACAACGACCTACAACCCCGCTGCCAATGGAATGATTGAACGTTTTCATCGCACCCTCAAAGCAGCTTTGATGTCCTGCTGCAAGAATTCCAATTGGTTTACTCAGCTTCCCTGGGTCCTCCTGGGACTAAAGACCACTCCTAAAGACGCCCTCGAAGTCTCGGCAGCTGAAATGGTGTATAGCGATCCGTTGGTCGTCCCTGCCGAATTTTTTCCTTCTACAACCTCCTCCGACGATCTCCAGTGCATACGTCACGTCGTGGGAAAATTTACTCCATGGCGCCAGACTTACAAGCCCCAAGCGAAGCATCACATACCGACAGACTTGCACTCTGCAACGCACGTCTTCCTGCGCAACGACACCACCAAGCCACCGCTAACGCCCCCTTACACGGGCCCTTTCCTTGTGATCCGACGCAGTCCGAAAGCATTCCTACTAAACATTCATGGCAAAGAAGACTGGGTCTCCATTGATCGTCTAAAACATGCTTATCTCCTGCCAGATGACCAGCCTACAGTTCGCCTCTCTAGATCAGGGCACCCCATTTAACATGTACAGTATGTCATTTTTAGGGGGGGAGCCATGTACCAACCATATGTCACATGATCGTACATAGTTCATTTTGTGTATATATTATGCTTGTATCTTCGCTCTTCCCTCGCAATAAAATGAACCAGATTAAACATGTCTGCTTTTTTCCTCTGTAACAGTGTTTGTTTTTTAAACATAAAATTTCTTGTTGTTTTGAGCTTTTGTATATAAAGGAGAGTGTTCAATAATAAATTTACTCGGTTGCTTTCAACCTGCCTTTGAGTCACAACCTTCTCTCGGCCCGTCACACAAGGTATTAGAGATCAGTCTCCTTAGTGTATGCTTTTTACTGATGAGGTTATCCTGGGTAACACTAGGCGAGAGGTAGTAGAAGAGAAACTGGAGGAGTGGAGAAGAAAAATGGAAAATAGAGGATTTGAGATTGAAAAATGGGCAGAATGGCGAAGTTAGTTTACAAGGAGAGAGATTGAAAAGAGTTGAAAATTTCAAGTATTTAGGATCAACAGTTGCAGACGATGGTGATATGGGGCAGAAATAAACCACAGAATACAAGCAGGATGGAAGAATTGGATAAAAGTGTGTGGAGTACTATGCCACAGGAAAATAGGGGTTAAATTGATGGGTAAAGTACACAGGACAGTTATGAGACCGGTAATGATGTATGGAGCGGAGACGTGGGCAATAATGAAGACAGAAGAGAAGAAGCTGGATGTGGCAGGGATGAGAATGTTGAGATGGATGTGTGGGGTGACAAGAAGAGATAAGATACGGAATAGGTAATTAGGGGTACCACAGGAGTTAGAGAACTATCAAATAAGATCCAAGAAAGTAGACTGAGGTGGTATGGTCATGTCATGAGAAGAGATGAACAGTATATTGGGAGGAGAGTGGTGGAAATGGAGCTATAGAGAACGAGAAGGAGAGGGAGACCAAAGTGAAGGTGGATGGACTGTATCAAGGATGACCTTCGATCAAAGGGATTAACCGGTGATGAAGTGTGTGACAGAGGTAGATAGAGAACGCTGGCCAGAAACATCGACCCCACATGAAAATGGGAAAAGATGCAGATAAAGAAGAAGAAGAAGAAGAAGAAGAAGAAGAATATATATAAATATATATATATATATATATATGTATATATGTGTGTAAATATATATATATATATGTATATATATATATATATGTGTGTGTGTGTGTGTGTGGGTGTATATATATACATATATATATATATATATATATATATATATATATATATATATATATATATATATATATATATATACTGTATATATATATATATATGTGTGTATATATATATATATATATATATATATATATATATATATATATATATATATATATATATATATATATCTCAGTCCCAAACCATCATCAATCTGCACTGGCCAGCGGAATGATGAAAACTGGCAAAACGCTGGACACGAGTTAGGACATGTGTGCATTTGTTGTTAGTATATATGTGTCTTTATGTATTCATATGTCTATTCTCATCGTAAGTACATTAGACGTATAATCATATTCAAAGTATAAATAGAAAATCCTTAAAATCCTCTCCTCCTTTATTGACAAGAATTAAATTGTCAAGCGAGACAAGCCCCTCTCCAGCAGTTGAATGGAGGTTTTCCCAAAATTTTCAATCAATCTTGCGGTTCCTCACAAATCCCAGGGAATAAAGTATTCAGTCCAGACCTGGAAGAAAAATGTAAGCTTGACTCTTCGGATAGAAAATTACATTCGAATGGTAATTTTGATCCTTATGGCTCCGCGCCATAAGGACCATGGTTGGCTTCAATGGAGTCAGATGGATCACTTACAAGAGACGTACTTGACTTTAATGAAGGCCTCCAGGCCGTTCTCTGGAACTGTTATATTGGAATCCATGTGCTGCGATCGGGCTCTCTCTCTCTCTCTCTCTCTCTCTCTCTCTCTCTCTCTCTCTCTTATCAATTTCTATATCTTTTGTCAGCTACTTTTTGTTTGACATTATTCCATCATTAACTAGTATCTTATTTCATCTGTATAATAGTTTTATTTCAATTAGAAAACCATATTCTAAACCACTTTGGATTAAATAAGTTCTCTTCTCAGAGCTCTCTCTCTCTCTCTCTCTCTCTCTCGATCGATCGATCGATCGATCAAATATGCTGTATTTTTTTTCTCTCTTATCGTTTTTGTATCATTTGTCACATTATTTTAGTTCACATTATTCCATCATTAACTGGCATCTTGCTTAGTTGTATCTTTGTAATGACTAACGAATATTTCATTAAACAAGACAGAGAACGAAGGAATAAGATAACGTTTATGGTAATGTCTAATATTGATTCAAGATCATTTTATGCAATATTTGTCGCATTTGTTTTAATTCTCTACACAGTGTCACAACAATATGGACAGATCTTGCATACTATGGAAACAAGGTTAAGGACCCTTGCATCTCTCTCTCTCTCTCTCTCTCTCTCTCTCTCTCTCTCTCTCTCTCTCTCTCTCTCTCTCTCTCTCTCAAAAGATGATGTGACATTTAACTCATCTTCTGTTCATCCACCGCCAGTCTATGACATTAACTCTCATTTTCATAACACCATCATCTTATTTTCCGTCAGGTCATTCATCTGTTATTTACATGATATATAAACGAGTGTAATTCGCCAGAAGATTACATTTTGATAGACATGTATTTATTTATTTATGTGTGTATGTTTATTTGTTTAGGATTCACATAACTCAAAAACTATTTGACCAAATCTCACGAATTGGGAAGGAGCATTGGCCATGAGCGAAGGACAATTTTATTAGATTTTGGGAATGATTGGGTTAAAGGTCAAGGTTACCCAAAATGTCAAAAACGTCTTTTTTTCTATATTGTGGTCAATTTTTATCTGATTTGCATGAGACTAGTGTCAAAATGTGCATAATTCAATTGTCTATCTTGTGATGTGGTGTTGGTGAAGGTATGCGCTCTACCGAGTGCCCGTTCTAGTTATTCTTATTTTTATCATTCATCAAAGTTGTGGTAGCCTATTAAAAATTTCCCTGCCTAGTAATATTTTGCATGGGGGTTCGAGACCCACTAAAGCTCGATAGTTTTTAGCATTGACATCAACTTCACCATCCTTGTGAACGAGGGATGAGGGCTTTGGGCGAGCCTATAAGCCTTCTTGCTGAGCAATCATCAGCCATTGCCTGGTCTTCCCTGGTCCAAGCATGAGAGAGATATGGTCAATATCTAAGCCATTTACCTCTGCCTCTACCATTCACGAGAGACCTTTAAACCTTTAAAGGACTTTCATACTATTAGTTGCTTACTATAATTGTTAATCTCCCAAGAGGTCTTAGAACCAACAATGCAAATACTTAATTCTATTTTTTCCCCTTTTTACGAATCGGTTTACTAGATTTGCACAATGAATAAAATGTCTTAAAATTCCCTCCATAAAACACAAATAAGTTCTCGGTAATTTGTCTTTTTTTTTTAAAGTTTTTTAGTAGATACATGAAAGATCTAATTTCTTGTTGTTACTGTTCTTAAAGTATTTTATTTTGATTGTTTATTATTTTTTGTAGCTTATTCATATTCTTGTTTCCTTTCCTCACTGAGCTATTTTCCCTATTGGAGCCTTTGGGCTTATAGCATCAGGCTTTTCCAACTAGGGTTGTAGCTTAGCTAATAATAATAATAATAATAATAATAATAATAATAATAATATCTTTATTATTGTTGTTATTATTTTATTATTATTACTATCATTATTATTATCATTATTATTATTAATAATAATAATAATAATAATAATAATAATAATAAAACCTCACCCAGGAGCATTCATACTCCCACATAATGATATGCTGATATTCAACATACTTGTAATATTTGTCATAAGAAAATAGTGAAGCAAGACCTTATCTTTTGTTTATCTTTGATTAATACCATCTGCATAGTTAATATGAATAATGAATCAAATGAATATTAATAGCAACATGTCTGAAATTCAAATTCTGTTCATTAGGGGAACAAACATTTCACATTAGGAAGTTGGTAATACGTGAAAATAACTACCGGGATTCAAAAGCATGGATCTCTCTCTCTCTCTCTCTCTCTCTCTCTCTCTCTCTCTCTAGCAACCATAATGTCAGGAGATTGCAAGGGCCAATCAAGCGACCGGCATGATAGCGCGATTACTCCAACCAATCAAGTGAATGGGTATGATGGTGTGTTACACCAGCCATTCAGGTAACCGGGGACTGATGGTGCGATGGATGTCTGATTTCTTGTAATTAGGGCATAACATATGACGTGGATTGAAAATGAGCCTTTGTCTTTTGTACTGTACAGATAATTTTCCCAAGGCAAAGTTAAACAGTGTTTTTGACTATGGTAATAGTTTTATGGAAGAGAAAAAATGTCTTAGATAAATGAAGATAAACCTAGATGAGGTATTTGATATTCGACAAATCTTCTTTTGGGTCTATTCATATATCTACACAAGCCCTACGATAGAGAGACGGAGATATAGAGACAGAAGACACAGGGCAGATGGTTACCATGATGGTCTTAAACAAAGCTGGCAGAGTAAGGTTCTCTTTAACAAGTCGTGGCTATCTGAAGATTTTTCTCAATCAAATAAAATAAAATAAAAACTGCATGCAATCATACAATTCAGTACCTGGCTTATAAGATATTTAGCAGAAGGAATTGACCTAGAAGATTAGGAATACTCTAAGAAATGTTCGCGCATTTATGTCGAACTTAGCATAGTCTGTGATTAATCATTTTTAAGGAGACGTACTTTCAATCATCAAGATATGGGGAAGGTAAGGGATCATTGAAAGATTATGAAAAAAGAAGCGCAGCTAGAGTATTGCAATGAAAAGATACGGCGTTGGGGACGATATTCTTTTACAGAATCCTTTCTCTGTGGCGAGAGATTACAGATCAGCAAAATAAGCAACCCGAAGCGGATCAAAAGACGATAAGGTAATGTAAATCTTTAGATCCTATAATTGGTGAAATTGTATCATCAAATTAGAAGATAGAAAGCGAATGATGGTTGAGGTAAATAAGATAACAGTTCTTCTTATGCATGAAAGGAGATAAAGAGCATAGCTTGCCTTTTAAGAACGGTTATCTTGGTACCCACAAATCAACAGTGCTAAAAGATAGGCTAGTTAATAAACAGTCACGATAATAAGGAAACTGGAACAGCAATGATGTTGATGAAGGTTCTAAAGACTAAAGAAGAACACTTTTCAATAAATGGTATAGCGGATTATGGAGGGAACAATTAGGAGCCTACAAGCAAAAGAGATTAGTTATATATTGAAGAACCGATGGAGAAAGTTTGAGATAATGCTGAAGTAAAGCGATAGAGGCCGAGGATGGTACGTCCTACGGCATCATCATAGAAATCTGTAGATGAACCAAGTAGTTCTAATAATAATAATCTTACCAGTGATCATACTACATGTTGTACAGAAAGGAGGCGTATGAAATCTGCGAAGTTTGTAGTATAAACTATAAATCATCATCACATTCTAGACATTTTCAAGAACAGCAACAACGCCAAAACAAATATTTTCTATATAAACGATAAAAACTTAACAAAACAAGAGGAAGAAAAATTACATACTACAGTGAGCCCGAGTGTACCCTCAAGCATATATATATATATATATATATATATATATATATATATATATATATATATATATATATATATATATATATATACAGTATATATATATATATATATATATATATATATATATATATATATATATATATATATATATATAAGAAAAGAGAATGCAGAAGCAAACCAGGAAGCAGCCAAGGAAAAGAAGAAAATGAGTCACAAATAATGATCGTTGCAACAAGTCATTGGTATGTAAGAGTGGCTCGCGTGCCAGACTATCATTCAACTGCACCGATTCTACACAAAAGTTTCCTTAGAGTCTTTCCTCGGGGCTCGTGATTTTCTCCTGAGAGACTCATTCTTTTTTCCTCGTCCTTAACATTTTTTGTTTCTTTCTTTTTCTAGGTGTCCTGTTGTAAAACATATATATATATATATATATATATATATATATATATATATATATATATATATATATATATATATATACTGCATATATATATATACTGTATATATATATATATATATATATATATATATATATATATATATATATATATATATATGTATGTATATACATATATATACATATATATATATATATATATATATATATATATATATATATACAGTATATATATGTATATACATATATATATATATATATTATACTATCTATATATGTATATATATATATATATATATATATATATATATATATATATATATATATATGTATACATATAATATATATATATATATATATATATATATATATATATATATATACATATATAATGTGTGTATGTGTGTGCTTTCTAGCTGTTATATTATGATATATATATATATATATATATATATATATATATATATATATATTATGTATTATATATATATATATATATATATATACATATATATATATATATATATATATATATATATATTTCCCCTTTTCTGTTTTCAAGAAGGCTGGTTTCTTTTTAATTTAATTTAGAAACCTGAGATAATTTATTTTCAGAATTGTAATTGGCTGAGATTCATTGTATCTTGTTATATCTTTTTAATTTCTATAAGAAGGCTGAGATCGTTTGAATTAAATTTTGAAGTTTTGAAAAAATAATTATTTACAAAAATGTTTATCCGTTGAGATTTTTTTTTTTGTGATGATAAATGATCTTCTGGCCTTTTTATGTATATAGTATATGATAAAAGCTAGTCACATTTCCTTTGATCTTTATGTTTTATCTTTTTATTTGTTCTAGGAAGCATGTGTTACTTTTTTATATCACTTTATTCTATTTATTCCAAATGTTTCTTTTTTGTGCAGTAACATTATTCATTTTATTATGTTAGTTGTTCCTTAATATCTCGGAAATCATTTGTACTACCAGATTAGATTAGAATTTATACAACTACATAAAAATATAATTAATTCCGAGGCTTTTCTTGAAACATATTCCAGGTCCGAACCAGAAAACACATTCGAAAATCTTATTTTGTATGATACCTGTCATTCTGTATCTGGGTGTCTAATATCGTGTTTTATATCTATATCATATAGACATAGAGTTCTACTTTGATTTATTTTTTTACGATATATTTCCGTTTTCTTCATTAATACCAAAGTTTGTATAAATATGAAATACCTGTATGAATATACTGTTTCTTATTGTAAATACTCTAGATGTAAGTTTTGCTTTTATAAACAGCTTATTTAAAAACTATGAACTTTTTTCATTTTGTTTAATATTGGATCATTAAAGCCTCCCATAACTATAACTTAATATTAAATGGATAACGATAGAACCAGTGTAGTAGATATTGGTATTCCAATATCAAAACAGAAAACTCTATCAATTTCTCTCTATTGAACTAATGACTTTCTTCATTACATATCAAAACCTTTTCATGGTATATTTTGATAGTTCATTATTTTTTATAACATTAAAATGATACTCTTTTAATCTGTCGTATGGAAAAAATGAAGCAGAAAATGAACACCTCATATCCAAGAGCAATTTTTCAAATAAAGACGAACAATTCCAAACATTAATTTAATCAGTAATATCAATAAAGTAGATTCAATTAATGATTCTGAATTTCATGTAGAGATATTGGAAAACCATAAGTGTAGCAGATGTGGAAATTTGATGTATAGGAAATGGCAATAACTCTCTTACCTATCCAAAACCTGTTGTTCCCGTATCAATTAAGAACATTATGATGTTATTTCATGCTTCAATAATTATCATTACACCTCTAAAGATTTTCTTATCCCAGGGGTTTACATACTCTCACTAGAGGTTGTTACTGCATATTAGTAATGAAATATCGAATAAAAATCATCGCCCTTCACTACTGAGCATCAAAAACGCATCAAGACATAATCCAATCTCGGGTGAGTTTCATTGGCAGATTACTAACTTCATTTGGATTCATTAAATTCGTTCCTTTACCGGTAAAAGATATTACGAAAGCTTTGATTATATTAATCCCGAACCAGCAATCAAAGTGAATTAGAACTGGATAGTTTCCATGTTTTAGGAGTTCTATAACGTAATTATTATCATGTTGGATTTCTGGATTGAGAATTGGGCGAGTGTTATTATGATATTATTACGGATTTATAATGTTGAGGGTGGTGCGACTTCGGATTAGGAAGGCGAAAAAAAATAAAGAAGAATATTTTTGAGAGAATAATAGTTATAGACGAAGGAAGACTATTATAGATGTTTATTATCAAAACTTACCACCATTTTGAATTCATTTATGTAACGGTATTTATGAATTAGGGACATGTGACCAGATACTGGGGCTAGGAGGGTCATTCGGCATCTAGATACAACTAGGGAAAAATCCCACACTTCTTCAATGAAATAAAAGTCAAAAGAGTTTAGACTGACAGATGAAGGAAAGGTAGTAGGGAAACGAATGTGCAGCTAAGTTTCAAAAGTATGCTGCAGAAACACATAATTAAAGATTAAATTGCGCTATAGGAGGTGAACTGGCAGCTCTAACCCACTACGGAGACCATCACCGATAACTGATAAGCTGCAGATTCAGTTATGAATATTTCAGTCTTATATCTTTTATCAAATAGTAATATGGAATGGCTATGGACCAAAGAAACCCCTACCCTGTGCTTGAGGCTAAATAAGACCTTGAGGCTAAACAGTCTCAGACCTACGTCAGAAACCCTTGGGGCTAGACAAGGCGTTCAGGGTAAACAGTCTCAAACCTACTCCAAATGCCATTGGGTCTAAAGAAGCCTTTCAGGCAAAACAGTTTCAGACCTGCTTCAGGAGCCTGTAAGGCTAAACAGTCTCAGACATGTACCAGAAGTCTTTAAGGTTAAACAAGCCCTTCAAGCTAAAAAGACTCAGACCTGCTCTAGAAGCCTTTGAAGCTAAACAATTCCAGACCTACATAAGAATCCCTTGAGGCTAAACAATCTCAGACCTACTTCAGAAGCCCTTGAGGCTAAACAGTCCTAGGCCTACTTCAGAATCCATTGAAGCTAAACAATCTTAGACCTACTTCAGTAGCCCTTAAGGCTAAACAGTCTTAGACCTACTTCAGAACCCCTTGAGACTAAACAGTCTCAGACCTACTTCATAATCCTTTGAGGTTAAACATTCCCAGACCTACTTCAGACCCCCTTAAGGCTAAACAGTCCCAGATCTACTTCAGAACACCTTGAAGCTAAATATATCCACACCTAATTCAGAACCCCTTAAGGTTAAACAATATCAGATCTACTTCAGAACCCCTTGAAACTAAACAATCCCAGACCTACTTCAGAACCCCTTGAGGCTAAACAGTCCCAGACCTGTGCCAGAAGCCTTTGAGGCTAAACAAGCCCTTCCGGCTAAATAGACTCAGACCTGCTCCAGAAGCCCTTCAAGGTAAACAGTCTTAGACCTACTCCTTAAGCCCTTGAAGCTAAACAGTCCTAGACCTACTCCATAAGCCCTTGTAACTAAGCAGTCTCAGACCTACTTCAAAAGCCCTTTAGGTTAAACAGTACCAGACTTACTTCATAATCCCTTGAGGCTAAAAAGTCCCAGACCTACTTCAAAAGCCCTTGAGGCTAAACAATTCGAGACCTACTTCTGAATCCCTTGAGAATAAACCATCTCAGACATACTTCAGAAGCCCATGAGGCTAAACAGTCCCAAACCTACTTCAGAAACCATTGAGGCTAAACAATTCCAGACCTACTTCTAAATCCCTTGAGGATAAACCATCTCAGACCTACTTCAGAAGCCCTTGAGGCTAAACAATTCCAGATCTACTTCAGAATCCCTTAAGGATAAACCATCTCAGGCCTACTTAAGAAGCCCTTAAGGCTAAACAGTCCCAGACCTAATTCAGAACCCCTTAAGTATAAACATCCCCAGACCTACTTCAGAATCCTTTGAGGCTAAACAGTCTCAGACCCACTTCAGAACCCCTTGAGGCTAAACCTTTTCAGACCTACTTCAGAAGCCTCTGAAGCTAAATAGTCCCAGATCTACTTCAGATCCCCTTAAGGTTAAATTGTCCCAGACCTAATTCAGAACCCCTTAAGGCTAAACAGTCCCAGATCTACTTCAAAAGCCCTTGAGGCTAAACAATTCCAGATCTACTTCTGAATCCCTTGAGGATAAACCATCTCAGACCTAATTCAGAACCCCTTAAGACTAAACAGCCCCAGACCTACTTCAGAATCCCTTGAGGCTAAACAGTCTCAGACCTGTTTCAGAATCCTTTGAGGCTAAACAGTCTCAGACCTACTTCAGAACCCCTTGAGGCTAAACAGTTTCAAACCTACTTCAGAAGCCCCTAAGGCTAAACAGTCCCAGATCTACTTCAGAACCCCCTTGAGGTTAAACAGTCCCAGACCTAATTCAGAACCCCCTTGAGGTTAAACAGTCCCAGACCTAATTCAGAACCCCTTGATTCTAAACAGTCTCAGATCTACTTCAGAAGCCCTTGAGGCTAAACAGTACCAGATCTACTTCAGAATCCCTTGAGGCTAAACAGTCTCAGACCTACTTCAGAACCCCTTGAGGCTAAACAATCTCAGACCTACTTCAGAACCCCTTGAGGCTAAACAGTTTCAAACCTACTTCAGAAGCCCCTAAGGCTAAACAGTCCCAGATCTACTTCAGAACCCCCTTGAGGTTAAACAGTCCCAGACCTAATTCAGAACCCCTTAAGGTTAAACAGTCTCAGTCCTACTTCAGAACCCCTTGATTCTAAACAGTCTCAGATCTACTTCAGAAGCCCTTGAGGCTAAACAGTACCAGATCTACTTCAGAATCCCTTGAGGCTAAACAGTCTCAGACCTACTTCAGAACCCCTTGAGGCTAAACAATCTCAGACCTACTTCAGAAGCACTTGAGGCTAAACAGACCCAGACCTACTTCAGAACCCCTTGAGGCTAAACAGTCCCAGACCTACTTTAGAACCTATTAAGGGTAAACAGTCTAAGGCCTACTTCAGAGTCCCTTGAGGTTAAACAGTCTCAGACCTACTTTAGAACCACTTGAGACTAAACAATCCCAGACCTACATTAGAACCCCTTAAGGCTAAAGAGCCCCAGACTTACTTCAGAGTCTCTTGAGGCTAAACAGTCTCAGAATACTCCCAAAGCCCTTAAGGCTAAACATTCTCAGACCTACTCCATAAGCTCTTAAAGCTAAACCATCTCAGGCCTGCTCCAGAAGCCCTTGGGGCTAAACAAGCCCTTTAAGTTAAACAGTCTTAGGCCTACTCCAGAAGCCCCTGAGCTTAAACAACCCCTTGAGGCTAAGCAGCCTCAGACCTACTTCAGAAGACCTTGAGGCTAATCAGTCTTAGACCTACTTCAGAAGCACTTGAAGTTAAGCAGTTTCCTGTTTATGTCAACCGACTAATTCTTGTTTAACCCAAATATACTAATTGGGCATCAGGCCACTGCAGAGATAGTTCGTGCTCGGCTATCAAGAGAGAGTTTATCTTGTTTCTTCAAGCATCAACACTTCAGATGTTAAAGTCTTCTAACTGGTTCGCAGAATTAAGTAGCCACTTTGGGGTCTCTCATATATTAGTTTTTAAAGATGTAAAACTGTCTTCTTGACAGTGTTACAGATGATAATACTTTCAAGTTTTGACAGGACTGGAATGATCTGTTTTAATTGCCTTAACTATTACATATAACAATTATGTAAGTATTTATTTGTCGTTATATATTTCTTAATTTACTTCTAGCTCTACTCCCTTTTTGTCCATAAAAAGCATTTAATTCTTCTACTTTTGAAATGTTTTAGCAATTTTATATCATATTTTACTTGCACCATATGAAAGTGCAACCTATTGCGAGTTTGATCGCAATACTATAGACAAAAATAAAAAACATATTCATCAAAAGTAGCCTTAAACGTATTTTAGTATTGATTAAATAAATAAAAAATCTTGCCAATTATGACACGTCATTTTCTATTTCAAGGCAGGGATAAAGCAATAGCCAAATGATTATGAAAAACAGACAAAACAAATCTGTGTTTATTCTATTCTAAATTAAAATGAAGTTTCCAAACGATTATTTAATTCAACTAGTGTCGCATTTATTTAGAAGTTTGATTTAGATCAAGAAAAAATGAAATTTGAAACAACGAACGAGAAACGTACCTTCTTATTCAAGCTAAAATCCTTTAAATTAATCATGTAAAATATCTCCCAACCCCAAGCGATAAAAAGGAAGCTGCGTCCATTGGCACTCCATAATTTCGTCTATTGAAAGTCGCCGCGTTCATTTAAATGGCATTCTTTTTCCCGTAAGGTCACCCTGTCAA
Organism: Palaemon carinicauda; assembly: GCF_036898095.1. Taxonomy (NCBI): domain Eukaryota; kingdom Metazoa; phylum Arthropoda; class Malacostraca; order Decapoda; family Palaemonidae; genus Palaemon; species Palaemon carinicauda. The sequence goes on along the minus strand of NC_090733.1, from coordinate 101,751,556 downwards.
TTAATTCCCCTTCTGGGGATTTCCTATGTCAGGCAATCTTCCCCTTCAGTGACGAATGGGACGAATATTAAAGACTGATAAATGTTTTACAGGGGGACCAAGATCCACTGAATACAGGTAATTATGATAAAAGCCTCCAGAGAGTGCGAGATGAGACCTGCCACTCATTCTGTACATTTATGAATATCTGACTCTATGGATACCTGGAAGTAATATACATGTACTGTATGTGTGTGTGTATATATATATATATATATATATATATATATATATATATATATATATATATGTGTGTGTGTGTGTGTGTATATATATTATATATATATATATATATATATATATATAAATATATATATATATATATATTGTATATGTTTGTGTATATATATACATATATATATATATATATATATATATATATATATATATATATATATATATATATATATATATATATATATATATATATATATATATATATACCCTATATGATAAGATTTGCGGGTGTGGACTGTCATTGAAAGACCATAAGTAGACACGAGTAGAAGGACACGTCTCAGGTATTTGACCTGCAGTGGACTGGTTATCACTGATGATGATGATTATGACTATATACATACATACATATATATATATATATATATATATATATATATATATATATATATATATTGCTTTTTACTTTCTGCGTGGGGAGTGGGGATACCTTAACGTAGTAAAAGGGTGTGTATATCCATACAACTGGAAATAAAATTAATGATAGTCGAGAATAATAAAGAAACGGGAAAAATTTTTCATTCACGGTGCATGCACATCTTTTGATCTCATTCTCCATTTATCAATTTCCAATTGATAAGCAAGGGTAACTTCGTTCACTTAGAGCGTTATCAAGAAGCCCCCCACATGTCACATTTAATGCACCATCATCTACACGTCGGACATTTCGCCCCCTTTCGCTGTAAACAATTAACCGCTTCTAGACCAGAGGTGTGGTTCATTCAAGGCTATACATCAAAGCCACAGACAGTCGACGAGACTACGCTAAACGGCTGGGATGTTGACCCGTATGGTACTTGCTGGTGAAGTATCATCTTCCGGCTTTCGCTCTTTCTATGTCTCCTGTCAGGTAATCAAAGTTATGGCGAAAGGCACTTAAGGCGGGGAAGGCGTTGCGGGCATGGCGTGAGATTTGATAGTGTCGAGAGAGAGAGCGGAGAGTTAAGACTCATTTCTCAGCTTGCGCATTACCATAGTTCTTTGTTTGTTCGTTTCTCATCTGTTGTTTAGTGTTCTTTGCACGTGTGGTAAGAGGCTTATTCTTTCTCAGCTATGTTAAGTGCCTTGCTACATAAGAGAAAGGAATATGGAAGATTGCATTCTTAAATCAATTATTTCATATAACTTGCTGACATCGG
>NC_090733.1:101737641-101745141 GCF_036898095.1 Palaemon carinicauda | reverse complement strand
ATACTGATTGTTAAACTATTGAATTTAGTGCAGATCGTTTGTGAGTATATATATTATATATATATATATATATATATATATATATATATATATATATATATATATGTGTGTGTGTGTGTGTGTGTGTGTGTGTATGTGTGTGTGTGTACATATATACATATACTGTATATATGTATGTATATATATATATATATATATATATAGAGAGAGAGAGAGAGAGAGAGAGAGAGAGAGAGAGAGAGAGAGTCCATAATACCTTACACAATAGTAACTTTACCATTAGAAAATTCCCTTCTGAATTACGTTAAATTATTTGTTTAAGATTTTACATTTATCATTTATGATGTTTATTTGCATCCTATGTCTGTCACTAGAAGTACCAAAAATCCTCATGAACTAGACGAGAATTGAAAGAAAAGTTAAAATACGAATCTTGCTACAGCGACAAAAGCGTAAAAAATTGCTGAAAGGCAAACAACTTTTTAGGTTTATTTAGTCCTTGAAATTTTAAGCAGAGCCGACATAATTTTTTGGTATGAAAAGTTTCTCTCAAAGCAGATATTACTCTAACAGCTCTAAAGTAACGTGGTAGAAAGAGCGAAAATATGTTCTCTTTGGGTAAGGTTCGATATCTTATTTTCTAACTGATGTCACACCGGTACATGACAAGTACTCGAACACTTTGTATAAAGGAGATGATCTTGAATTATCATTAGGAAATTCATTTACGTAAATTTGTTTAAACCTTTATTCAATGTCCCTAATGATTCAAATTTACTCGATATTCCAACATTCTCCTTATTGGAATTCTATCACTTTTGACACCTTGAGATATATATATCTGTTCAAGGCTCGAGGTGAGGAGAATGGCAGGTTCATCCTTGCCAAGATTCTTGGCCAGGATGTGTTGTACTATACTAGCGGCATTTTTAGATTTTTTCCAGAAGCCGGTCTTCTGAAAGTTATCTAACTTCCAAAAGGACATCTTCGCTTCTATGACTTATGATTGAAATACCTTTTTTTATCCGTAACAAACGATGTCGGCGTCAGTGACCTTCGATGTCAAGATACCAATAAACTCAAAATCAATCAAATTAAATCTACAGTTTTTAGTCAAACATAGATATCCCAATTCTGTGATATTCCAATAGATTCACTTGGAATAGAGTTCACCCTTCTTTGTCTCTCCTGTCATTGTTATTTTTTTTTTATCAAATCTTTTTCAACACCTTCCATCTTTCCCTTCTTCTTCTTCATCTTCTTCTTCTCTGCCCTGTCTAACGGCCTGGTCATCTCATCCCTTCACCTGTCACTCATATGCCTCTTCTCTGTCTTAATTTTTTCCATACTCTCTCTCTCTCTCTCTCTCTCTCTCTCTCTCTCTCTCTCTCTCTCTCTCTCTCTCTCTCTCTCTCTCTCTCTCTCTCTCTCATGTTTGAAGGACTGATCGTCTTGACAGGCAGAGCGTGATTCCGACAAAGGAGCCATTATTGTTTGAACATGTTCAGGTGAAAACTGCAAAATTTACAATCTATTAATCTATAAATACTAATTTTCCATACATTTCATGATAGGTGACATAGATATATTCTATAAATATATAGAATATTATCCCGATCAGGGTGATATACTGTGTAAAAAGAAAGAGAGAGAGAGAGAGAGAAGACCTTATGGCAGGCCAAATTTTCCCTTCCAGTTCTCCACATAATAATTGAGTGTTCTAATTGACTGATCTTCATAGCGTACCTTGACTTCTTTAGTCATAACTCCGTGTTTTCCCAATAGATGAAATTGAAGTTTAAAAAAGGGATATCATTGAAATTTTGAAAAACTGGTATGGTTGAAATTTGGAAAAAAATTATATGACTGAAGTTTGGTAAAAGGGGTATGATTGGATTTTGGGAAAAAAAAGGGGGGGGGGGTGGTGTGGTTGAAGTTTGGAAAAAAAGGCATGGTTGAAGTTTTGGAAAGGCGGTTATGATTGGAGTTTGGAAAAAGGGGTATGATTAAAATTTGGAAAACGGGTATGGTTAAAGTTTGGAAAAAGGGGTATAAGTCAAGTTTGGAAGAATGGATATGTTTGTATTTTGGAAAAGGGTATTATTGAAGTTTGGAAAAGGAGGTTATGATTGAAGTTTGGGAAAGGGGGTATGGTTGAAGTTTGGAAAAAGAAGATATGATTGAAATTTGGAAAAAAAAGGGGTATGGTTGAATTTTGGAAAAGGGATATAGTTGAAGTTTGTAAAAGGAGGTTTTGATTGAAGGTTGGAAAAGGGGAATGGTTGAAGTTTGGAAAAGGAGGTTATGATTAGAGTTTGGAAAAAGTGGTATGGTTGAACTTTAGAAAAATGGTATGACTGAAGAAGGGGTATGATTGAATTTTGAAAAATTGGTATGAATGAAGTTTGGTAGCGTCATACTTATGAGATAGAGCAATGCTGATTGTGAGTACTAAAGACAATGTAAAGACGCTTGTAAATATAGATATTGAAATACGTTATTGAGTAAAAAAAATTTTAAAATGAAAGTAGTCTACAATATAGTTTCGAGCTTACATAGACGCAAGGAGGAAGGAACAAAGATTGTTGATAAGAATTGTAAAGAGATAGAAGTGGTTGAGTTTTATAAGGATATTTTGTTAAATAAAAAAGATTGTAGGATAAGAGAAGGAGTCATTCACACCATGGGGGAAGAAAAGAAAATTACAAGGCTTGTGCAAAAGACAGAGAAGTTAAGAAAAACTTAACTGGAAAGAATGAAAGGATTCCCAACCTTATGGAATTGGAATTTCTGTCAGATATGAATGAGATAGAAAATGATAAAAAGCTTTGTTAATATGTAGTTTTTATAGCATAAATTCAGAAAGACGAATTAAAATGAAAAACGTGAAGGTATGAAGTAGCAAAACGCTTATTACAGATACGAAACGTGTTTGGAAAATTAGATAGAATACATTTTGATAGAAGGCAGAAACTAGTTAAGAATTTATTTTCAAAAGAGGAAGACCTAGAAAAGTCTGGATGAATGAAGTGAAAAAGTACTGAAAAAAAGAGCTACCATATCCAGAAAAGTATATATATATATATATATATATATATATATATATATATGTATATATATATATATATATGTACACACATATATATACATATATATACATATATATAAATATATATATATATATATATATATATATATATATATATATATATATATATATATGCATATATAGATAACACCTGATATACTAAAGTGTTTGACGTGTCACTGATGACCATTTTGCACAAGTATAAAAGTATATATATATATATATATATATATATATATATATATATATATATATATATATATATATATATATATATATATAAAACACCTGATATATTAAAGTGTTTGACATGTCGCTGATGACCATTTTGCACAAGTGTAAAAGTAGCTAATTTCCTGAAAGGCTTTTTTCACAACTTATTCATCGTTCCTTCGACATTTAAATGATGAATGTGATGGTAACCATTATCTTGTAAATTTTTAGGGTTGACCAATATCAGTACAAACACACAGAAACAGGGTAACTTTTTAACGGATGAGAGGAAGAGTATATTTTAATTACTTGCAGATCTTGTTGAAAAAAAAATAGAATATTCCATGATTATCAAGTTACACTACATTAGCTGGAAAGCGCAATAACCTTTTAACAAAACAAAAAAAAATATCTATTAAAAGTGTATTTGAGGGAAAAGATAGTTTGTAGGTAACTCTATCAAATGAAAATATCAAGGAACGAAAAAAAAGAAAAAAAAAATATATATATATATATATATATATATATATATATATATATATGTATGTATATATATATGTATATATATATATATATATATATATATATATATATATATATATATATATATATGTATATGTATATATATACATATTATATATATATATGTATATATACATATATATATATATATATATATATATATATATATATATATATGTATATACATATATATATATATATATATATATATATATATATATATATATATATATTACAGCTACTCTTTATATCAAATCAAGATAACAGATTTTGGATCGACAACTTTTAGGAAAAATCTGAAGTCCAAGTGTAAGTCAGAAAAGTCTGAAGCCCAAATGTAAGTCAGTAAAGTCTGTAGCCCAAATGTATGTCAGAAAACTTTGAAGCCCAAATATATGTCAAAGAAGTCTGAATCCCAAAATGTGTCAGAAAATTTTGAAGCCCAAATGTATGTCAGAAAAGTCTGAACCCTAAATGTATGGCAGAAAGTTTGAAGCCCAAATATATGTTAAAAAAATCTGAAGCCCATATATATGTCAGAAACGTATGAAATCCAAAATGTATATCAGAAAAGTCTGAAGCCAAAAAATGTATATCAGAAAGTCTGAAGCCTAAAATATATGTCAGAAAAGTCTGAAGCTCTAAATGTATGTCAGAAATTCTGAGGCCCAAATATATGTCGAGACATCATAAAGGATAATGAGGCGAGTGCACGACGCTCAGTCCAGTATGTTCATAATATCCTTCAAGGATTATGCACTGTGAAATTATCTTTTTTCATCCAAGGGAAAGATTTCAAGATCATAAAACAAACCAAATGAAATCACAGAATTGACAGAAGCACAATCAGAGGCTGTCAGCGATAGCCCACGTCTTGAAACTTCGAAGACGCTTGCGGTAAACATGAAATTGAAATGCCAGCATCACCTGTTTAAGACATTTCGTTTCTCTCCGCGTTGCTCGCTGCCACTGGGAAGGATGAGTTGTTCTTCAAAATCTACATTTCTTTTCGATGTTCTTGTTATTCAGAGGAATACTATTTCAGTAGAAAGTACCGCGTTTACTGTATATTTTTGGGCCTTAATGACGTGTTTTAATTTATCCATAAGTATTTTCCTTTCTAGGATATGTAAATAAGTACTCCTCTGGGAAAGCACAATTAGAATTTTATAATCATGAAATGAAAAGTTAATCTGTGCCCTGGCGTTCACGGCGACCACATCCATGACGTCACGTTACTTTATTTACTGAGGACCGAAGACAGTTAAGTTGCTGAATCTCATCTTAATTTGTTGGCCAGGAACTTTGGGGTCTATTAAATTTCTTATTCCTGATCTAGATATTAATCTTTGGTACCGTTGTTGAATTAGTTAATTATGCATGTTGCATAAGATTTTTCATAATTCTGACTATCCTTTACATTCAGATCTTCCTGGACAGTTCCATCCTGTTCTTAATACTAGGCATGCAGTTAATTCTAATAGTCAGGCTTTCTCCATCGTAAGGCTCAATACTACACTGTATTCTAGAAGTTTTATTACAACTGTGACCAAGTTGTGGAATGATCATCTAAATCCGGTAGTTGAATCAGTAAAACTTCAAAAGTTCAAACTTTCAGCAAATGATTTTAGTTGAGCAGGCTAACATAAGTCTTTTTATAGTCTATATACGAATTTTCTGTTTTAATGTTGTTAATGTTTTTTTTTTTTTTAATTTTTCATCACTTCTTATATCGTTTATTTATTTCCTTGTTTCCTTTCCTCACTGGGCTACTTTTTTTTGTTGGGGCCCTTGTGCTTAAAGCATCTTGCTTTTCCAACTAAGGTTATAGCTTGGCTAGTAATGACAATAATAAGAAGAGGTATAACCTGGATATTACTTCCCATTATAGTGTCTGTGGATTGCTGATGCAAAGCTCCTCAAGGCATAGGAATGGCCTAGTGAAAAATTGTGGACTTCTTTGTGGAAGGAAGTGATCTTAATTATTTGAAACTTTGAGATCTATGAAAATGGTAAGTGAAGGGCACAGAAGAGGAAAAATCAGAAGGATTATTTACTTGAATAGCGTAAAAATATTATCCAGATTATTCATTGATTGAATCAATGGATGAAATAGAATATATACCAGATATAAATTTGCTTTTCTTTTAAAGAATATAAAATTTTCTTCAAATGTCCTTTTAAAGAAATGAGTATAAAACAAATTTCTGTTGGATATCAGTACTGGAAGAAATATTCGAGTTAAGAAAAAATAAGTTCGAAAATTTAGAAATGAAAAGAATTCTTGTATGCACATACAAATATACAGTATACGCTCGAAACAAGAATATAAGAACTGCTGTATAACAAACCCTTTCTGAGGGGGGGTAACTTAACGTGGCAAAAGAGTTTGCGATCACAAAATCTCTACGTATAGTCAGCTCCACCCATACTAGGTTGGTCTACTGTGAGTGATCAGACGAAAATCTCCTACCATCCCCAATCCGCACTGGCCAGCGAAGTGATGAACACTGGCCAAACCCAAGATATGATTTGACATGTCTAAGGCCTTTGTCCTCCACTTGACTAGAAACGGTTGCGGTTGTTATTGTACAGCAGAAGCACAAATTTTTAAAAACATACTTAACTCCTTTATTTGATAATTAATCAAATATTTCTGCAACCAGTGGGGATGCCAGTCAGTCATTTTGAAAGTACAAATCATCAATTGTCCTTAAAAACAATCACAAGCACAAACGGAATGCGACCACCCACGGAGACCATGGCGTCTACTCGCGGGTTCCTCTGTAGTAATTGAATTTGAATCCTTCAATTTCTCTAAAATTAGGAAACGGCAAAGGAATTTTAATTACATCCTCATTTGCGTTATTAGCCTTTTAATCTTAAGCGGGGCAGTCCCACGTAATAAAACAGGCGGCTGGGAAAGGGATGAGAAATTAAATTTCAACTTATTTTCAACTGCGCCTCGTAAAGATTAGTTCCCTCTCCCCACCTCCACCCTCCGTAACCCCTCCCCCACCCAGACCGAATACTATGCGTTCGAATTAGGCACAAAAACAAACGACTCTTCAGTGTTGAATTATCTAATAATGGAGGAAGCGTCCTATTTGATTATATACTAATTGCATTGGACCTTTCCTCTGCCGCAGCATTTTGACGGGGGAAAAAAAAACTAATTTTGATTGTCTAGAAAGGTCGCTTTTTCATTTTGCGCTTTTATTATTACTCATTTCACCTTCACAGGATGTCAGGAACATTTTAGAACGAGAATTTGGTTTATTATTAATTTTCTGCAGCTTTGAGTGATAAAAAGATTTGCCTCATGCAGAATATGAGATTAGGCTGCGGATGCCATTTTTCTTCTTTCAATGGTTGTAAACAGTTTGATAATCTCCCCGATATTATAAAGAGCAAGTGTTTATCTGTACAGGTATATATATATATATATATATATATATATATATATATATATATATGTGTGTGTGTGTGTGTATATATGTATTCATACATATGTATATATATATATATATATATATATATATATATATATATATATATATATACATTTATACTGTACATGTATATATATGTGTATATATATGTATATATACATATATATATATATATATATATATATATATATATATATCTGTCACACTCAAGGGGAGAAGAAGTAG